>NC_091960.1:10614191-10859191 GCF_031021105.1 Erythrolamprus reginae
TTTTTGCTAACACAGAACTGCCAATGCAATACTCAGATTGTGGATTCCTTTTCCCCAAGTGCATTATTTTACATTTGGAAACATTAAACTGCAGTTTCCATTGCTTTGACCATTTATCTAGTAAAGCTAAATCATTTACCATATTACAGACCCCTCCAGGAATATCAACCCTATTGCACACTTTAGAGTCATCTGCAAATAGGCAAACCTTCCCCACCAAACCTTCCCCTACTCCGAGGCTTGGCTGTGGTTGTAATCCGAGGACCGCCTCTACTGGGAAACTTTGGCCTCCCAAAGTAAGCAGCCTGGCGACTTGAAAAACAAGGTCTCCTGCTTTGCATCCATATCAGGAAACCCAGAACCTTTTGTCAAACAATTGCATCACCTCCAGCTATTGTTGGTGGAGTTGCAGAAAAGTTTCAGTCTCACATGAGCAGGGGAAAAGGTTAAAAAAAGAAGAAGAAGTAACTCCCAGTCGGGATTAAATACAAAGGTGTTTTCTGCCCTCAGTTTTAATGGCCTTAAGGTAATAAAAATGGATTATGCTCTCCTTGATTGTATTCAGAGATTGATCCTGCCATTCTGCAGGAAGGAAGCTGGACTTTTATCCTGGACAAAGTTTGATCTAATTGCATGAGTGTGTGTGTGTGTGTGTTTTCTTTGTATCTTTGTCTTTGGGAGATGTTGTTTCCCTTGCGAGTGAGGGGCAGGGGGAAAGAAAGGAGAAAGGAACCAGATCAGAAAACCAGATACAGTGATACCTCGTCTTACAAATGCCTCGTCATACAAACTTTTCGAGATACAAACCCAGGGTTTAAGATTTTTTTGCCTCTTCTTACAAACTATTTTCACCTTACAAACCCACTACAGCTGCTGGGATGCCCCGCCTCTGGACTTCCGTTGCCAGCGAAGCACCCGTTTTTGTGCTGCTGGGATTCTCCTGAGGCTCCCCTCCATGGGAAACCCCACCTCCGGACTTCCGTGTTTTTGTGATGCTGCAGGGGAATCCCAGCAGCGCAAAAACGGGCACTTCGCTGGCAACAGAAGTCCAGAGGTGGGGTTTCCCAGAGAGGGGAGCCTCAATGAAATCACAGCATTGCAAAAACACAGAGGTCTGGAGGTGGGGTTTCGAGGACTTCAGTGTTTTTGCGATGCTGCGATTTCACTGATGCTCCCTTCACTGGGAAACCCCACCTCTGGACTGTCGTTGCCAGCAAAGCGCTCGTTTTTGCGATGCTGGGATTCCCCTTGCTGGGATTGCCTTGCAGCGTCACAAAAACACAGAAGTCCAGAGGTGGGGTTTCCCATGCAGGGGAGCCTCAGGGGAATCCCAACAGCACAAAAATGGGCGCTTTGGCTGGTAAAAGATGTGAATTTTGGGCTAGCACGCAATAATCGCTTTTCCATGGATTCCTATGGGAAACATTGTTTCGTCTTACAAACTTTTCACCTTAAGAACCTCGTCCCAGAACCAATTAAGTTTGTAAGACAAGGTATCGCTGTATTTACACAAGGGAGGGAAGACAAGAGATTTAAGAACATTGTTAAACAGAGAGAGAGAGGAGGATCAGATAACACTATGTTTTTTTCTATTCTTTTAATACTGTGCTGCTTAAAGCCAGGGGTGTCCAACCTTGGCGAGACCTTTAAAACCTGTGGACTTCATCTCCCAGAATGCCCCAGCCAGGATACCTTGCCACCCTATGCAAACTTCATACCTTTTGATCTTTTGTTCTGTAAAATTTGAAAGAAATTTCCTTTGGGGCAAAGTTTCTTTCTCAGAGGAGGGAAAAGCTATTTCAATGGCTGTTGCGCAAAAAGCCCCAGGAAGATTATATCTTGAATCACAAATGTTATCAATGTGTTTTCACCTCCTCCAACCTTTGCAATGGTTAAATTGAGCTCGAAAGAAGAGATCAGCCAAGAAGTAAAGACACTTATTTTTAAAAAAATCCAAAAATAAGAGTTAAAAGCTTTTTTTCTTCTGCTTTCCTTTTTCTCCTCCTTTCTCCTTTTGTATTTTAGTCGTTGTTAACATTCGCTTTGTTTGTGCAAAAAAAAAGCAATTACTTTTTTTGCACACACCATATTAATTCACAATACAATGTTAAGTAAAGATTTAAGACTGAAACTTTTATTGGATAGCAATTACTTTGACACACCCTGTAGTCAGTAATGGACAGCAAAAAAATTTATTGCCACACTGCGGGTGTGGCTTATTTTGTGGGTGTGGCTTTGATGGTCATGTGACTGGGTAGGAGTGGCTTGCCGGCCATGTGAACAGGTGGGAGTGGCTTGAACGATCATTATCATTCAAGTGAACTGTTATTGCCGCACAATGCCTTTTCATCTCAGCTGTCGGCCGAGTGAGGGCTTCGCGAGGGGAAAAAGACCGCAGCCCAGACTGCTTCGGCGCGGCACGACTGTCCTGGCCTTGGGAGGTGGCCGCGTGAGGCTGGAGGGGAGCCGGGTAGGAGAGAGGGAAGCTTGTCTGAGGCCAAGAAGGAGGAAAGAGGAAAAAAGCGAGGAGCACACAGCAGCAGCAGCAGGGGAAAAAAGGAGAGCGGAGCTGAGACCGTTAATCCAGGAAGTTACAGCCGCCGGTCAGCTGGAGCTGTACATGCAGCTTTATTTCCGCCGGTGGAACTGCGTTCCACCCCGTCCTGCCTGCTGCCCACCCTTGGTCATAAGTGTCAAAGGAAAAGGTCATATAACTCTTTGTTCAGGGCCACTGTAACTTTGAACAGTCACTAAATGAATTAATAATAATAATAATAATAATAATAATAATAATAATAATAATATATAATAATTTATCAGATTTGTATGCCGCCCCGCAGACTCGGGGCGGCTCACAGCAACAATAATAACAATATAACAAATCTAATATTTAAAAACATCTAAAATCTATCATTAAAACCATACAACACAAGTGTACCATACATAAACTATATAAGCCTGGGTGCGGTGGGGTATCTCAATTCCCCCATGCCTGGCGACATAGGTGAGTCTTAAGCAATTTACGAAAGGCAAAGAGGGCAGGGGCAGTTCTAATCTCTGGGGGGAGTTGATTCCAGAAGGCCGGGGCTGCCACAGAGAAGGCTCTTCCCTGGGGCCCACCAGATGTCATTGTTTAGTCAATGAGACCCAGAGAAGGCCAACTCTGTGGGACCTTATCGGTCGCTGGGATTCATGCGGCAGAAGACGCTTCAGGAGATATTCTGGTCCGATACCATGTGTTCTGTCGGGCTCTCTGGCAGACTCCTCCCAAAAATTCACAGGTACAAATTTCAGACACACACACGTTTGAAAATTCAAAACAATGTTCTTTATAATGAAAATTCACTTAAACCAAGCCCTCTTTTGGTATAGCAAAGAGCACTCGTCTCCAAACAAACTGGTAATTTATACAAATCCCTTATCAGTTCTGTGATACTTAGCTTGCAGCTGTGAGGCAATTCACAGTCCTTCTTTCACAAAGTGAAACACCCTTTGCTCTGGTTTAGTTTCAAAGCAGGGAAAAATCAGCACACAAAAGGTCAAAGTCAGTAAAGCAGTCACGAAACACAAGGATCAGATAATCCTCCACAATGGCCAAACCCACAGGCTGCTCTTTATAGCAGCCTCATTAATTACCACAGCCCCACCCAACCACAGGTGGCCTCATTTTCTTTGATAATAATCTCTCAGTTGTTGTTGCCTATGCATTGCTCTCCGCATGCGTGGCTGTATCATTAACTCTTGTTCTGAATCCAAGGAGGAGCTAGATAATTGATCTCCTTCTGAGCTGTCTGCCACACTCTCCTCCTCCCTGTCACTCATGTCTTCTTGGTCAGAGGAGCCTTCATCAGCAGATTCCACCGGGGGCAAAACAGGCCTGCAGCATGTGGATGTCTCCCCCACATCCACAGTCCTTGGGGCAGGAGCTGGGCCAGAGCTAACCACAACACCATGTAGGGCTTTATAAGTCATTACCAACATTGTCGTAAGTTGAGGACTACCTGTACTGAATTGAGAAATAATCAGCATTGTTCTAAGGCAGGAGGCTTCCAGCTATGGAGGGATGTGGAACTTCTAGGAATAAAAGCAGTTGCTTTCTCCCGGGGATCCAACCTCATGTTGATACAACACTTAAGGATGTGGATAAATAATACAACAACTTCTGTTCTCTATTGACACTTTCCAGCAATTCCCATTAGGCCAGGCCTTTTAAAGCTATTTTTATTCTCCGCAAGTGTTACACATCGCGTGCATTTATCAAAGTGGCAGCCTGCTTTTACCTGAGTTTATTTCCTGGTGTGAGCTTTGCTACTGGGCGGGTCGAGTACACAAATGGAGAAGCTGATTGTGCATTTTGCCTGCAGCAGCTTGAAAATAACCCTCTCTGATGACTCCTTTGCGAAATTGGAAGGAGGCTGTAAGTGAGAACCCTACGCAAGAGGGAGAATGAGCCTATGTTTTCTGTACCGAGTGTCCTCGACCTATGACCAGAAATGAGACTGTGAAATTGGTCGTTAAGCAAGGTGGTGGTTAAACGAGGCATCCCATGACTACGCCCATTTTGATCCTCTTTTTGCATCGGTGGTTAAGGGAGACGTTGGAGTGGTGCGGTGGCATAGAGGTGGAGCTCTCGCCTCAGGAGGCTGTGAGTTCAATCCTAGATAGAGATGGATGTTTCTCTCTCTCTGGGCCCACTTAGAATATATCCGCTGAGCAAAATTTCTGCATCCAGCCATTAAACACCCAGCTGGCTCCACTCAGTTGCCCAGACTCCACCCCACAAGGGATTATGCAGTCGTTTAAATGATGATGATCAAGGGAGACATTACGTGCCTGCAAATTGTGACGTTTCCTGCAGGCGTCCCCTACTGATTTGGGTTATCAGAAGTTGACTGGTGTTGTGGTTAGATCTGGCCCAGCTCCTGCCACAAGGACTGTGGATATGGGGGAGACATTCACATGCTGCAGGCCTGTTTTGCCCCCGGTGGAATCTGATGATGAAGGCTCCTCTGACCAAGAAGACATGAGTGACATGGAGGAGGAGAGTGTGGCAGACAGCTCAGAAGGAGATCAATTAACTAGCTCCTCCTTGGATTCAGAACAAGAGTTAATGATACAGCCACGCATGCGGACAGCGATGCATAGGCAACAACAACTGAGAGATTATTATCAAAGAAAATGAGGCCACCTGTGGTTGGGTGGGGCTGTGGTAATTAGTGAGGCTGCTATAAAGAGCAGCCTGTGGGTTTGGCCATTGTGGAGGATTATCTGATCGTTGTGTTTCATGACTGCTTTACTGACTTTGACCTTTTGTGTGCTGATTTTCCCCCCGCTTTGAAACTAAACCAGAGCAAAGTGTGTTTCACTTTGTGAAAGAAGAAGGACTGTGAATGGCCTCACAGCTGCAAACTAAGTATCTCAGAACTGATAAGGGACTTGTACAAATTACCAGTTTGTTTGGAGACGAGTGCTCTTTGCTATACCAAAAGAGGGCTTGGTTTAAGTGAATTTTCATTATAAAGAACATTGTTTTGAATTTTCAAACGTGTGTGTGTCTGAAATTTGTACCTGTGAATTTTTGGGAGGAGTGTACCAGAGAGCCCGACAGAACAACTGGGAAGGTCACAAATGGCGATCATGTCATAAGTGCAACCAGTTGCCATCCCTCTAGACCAGTGATGGCGAATCTATGGCACGGGTGCCACAGGTGGCATACAGAGCCATATCTGCTGGCACACGAGCTTTTGCCCTAACTCAGCTCTGACATGCATGTGTGTGCTGACCAGCTGATTTTTGGCTCTCACAGAGGCTCTGGGAGGGCGTTTTTGCCTTCCGGAGAACCTCTAGGGAGATCAGGGAGGGCGTTTTAACCTCCCCCGGCTCCAGGGAAGCCTTTGGAGCCTGGGGAGGGTGAAACATGAGACTACTGGGCCCACCAGAAGTTGGGAAACAGGCCATTTCTGGCCTCCAGAGGGCCTCCAGGGGCAGGGGAAGCTGTTTTTGCCCTCCCCAGGCATTGAATTACGAGTGTGGTCACTTTTGCATGCAAAATAACACGTGCGCATGCTCTTTTCGCACCCAAGGAAAAAAAGGTTCGCCATCACTACTCTAGATTGTGATAATCTGTTGGGGTGCTGCTGATGGTTGTAAGAGCGAGGACTGGTCGTAAAGTTGCTTTCTCCAGCACTGTTGCAACTTCGAACAGTCGTTAAAGGAATTGTAAATAGAGGACCACCTGGATGTTTGGACTGCAGGTCTCACAGCTGTTGACAGTTGTATTAGCTGTGACTCGTGGACATTTGGAACACATCCAGATGTTGTGTATCTACCCTACTGCTCTAGAAAATACGGAGCCAGAACTGGCTAGTAGTTTCACATAGTTGAAAGAATTCTCCTCAATTCCCTTCTTACAAATCAAAGCTATAGGGTGGAAGGTGAGTTGCAGATGCTGCAGGCAATTGTTGGGCTAAATCATGATTTGCAGTAACTACCATTTGCTGGATAAGCCACGATAAAGTCATTTCATTGATCTATAACAGAGGTGTCAAACTAGATTTCATTTAGGGCTGCAACAGAGTTTGTTGGACCTTGGGGGGCCTGTGGGCGGCATGGCCAGCTTGACATCACTTGACATCATTTGGAAGCAACAATGGTGACCTGAGCACTCTGATGGCTAAAAAGGGGTTCCTGAGCTCGGTTTTTGTCTGTGACGGCCTCCTGCATCCCTCTGCCAGCAAAAACAGCTCCCAAGCTCCTTCACTCAGAGGTGGTAATTCAACCGTTTCGGACCAGTTCGCCAAAACCTATTGGGCCCACCCCGGTTCTATTGTGTCCTATTTAGGCACATTTTTGAGACTGGGTGCATGCACAGAAGGTACATGAGCGAGCAAAGCACATGCATGGAAAACTGGGCGTATGCACAAAATGTCCGCATGTGAAACGAGTGTGTGCGTACGCAGTGAAGTCATAGTAATACTGTGTTCAGTTCTGGAGACCTCACCTACGAAAAGATATTGACAAAATTGAACGGGTCCAAAGACAGGCCACAAGAATGGTGGAAGGTCTTAAGCATAAAACGTATCAGGAAAGACTTAATGAACTCAATCTGTATAGTCTGGAGGACAGAAGGGAAAGGGGGGACATGACCAAAACATTTAAATATGTTAAAGGGTTAAATAAGGTTTGGGAGGGAAGTGTTCTTAATAGGAAAGTGAACACAAGAACAAGGGGACACAATCTGAAGTTAGTTGGGGGAAAGATCAAAAGCAACATGAGAAAATATTATTTGACTGAAAGAGTCGTAGATCCTTGGAACAAACTTCCAGCAGACGTGGTTGATAAATCCAGAGTAACTGAATTTAAACATGCCTGGGATAAACATAGATCCATCCTAAGATAAAATACAGAAAATAGTATAAGGGCAGACTAGATGGACCATGAGGTCTTTTTCTGCCGTCAGTCTTCTATGTTTCTAAGAAAATGTGAAACCTACTGCTGCCTTCACTGTTTCCAGAGAGGCCTCACGGGCCAGATTTAAGTAGCCTGCAGGCCCAATCCACCTCACGGGCCTTGAGTTTGGCACCCTGACCTATAATATATGTTGATTTTGTTTGATTCGGTATGTGATGAGTATTTGCCGAGCCGTAGCACACGGTTTTTAACTTGGCGCTTTGTTCAAAGGTAGCCAGTGCTGCTTTTGGCAACAAACCATGCATAAGCCAACCATTGTTAAATATAATGCTCATAACTGTTAAGCATACACAAGTGGTTTCCAGCAGAGATTTGAACCTGTATTTCTCAGAAGCGAATTACGAAAGGAAAGCTAATTACCTTCCTACTTGTAGAGACATGTTTATACACACAGAGACTGAATTCACTGCTTAGTGAATTAACCTATTTTTCTGGGTGGCTGTAAATCCACTTTATTTTAAAATCCATGATTGACCTTGTCCCGGTTTTGTTTTCCAAAACAAAAAGACGCCCTGTGTGTATTGACAATGATTGCCATAAGTGGTGATACAATTTCATAACACAACTTTATAGATGTTCTGCAATCTCTTGCTAAACCTGGCACTTGGCCTCTCTTCATTCGCAGAACAATTTTTTAAAAGATGCTTTACATTTTGGGATTAAAAAGCTGCCATACGTTGGAGCTGGCTGGCTTAAAACCAAAGAGGCTCCCTGAGGTTGTTGTAACTTGTTTTTCTTTCACAATAATGCTGTCATAATGAGCTGGAAACTGGAGTTTTCCAAAGAGAACATTGTTCTCCGCTTTGCCAATCAGATTATTGCTTTGGCACCCAAAACCCACAATAGTCTCCAACATTCTTTGCGGCATTGCTCTCTGTTCCAGGAAAGTGCACACAGTTTTCAATGCGGACTGTAACGCAGAGAGTCCTGGAGTTACGACCGCAACTGAGTCTCACATTTATGTTGCTAAGCAAGACTTTTCTTTAAGTGAGTTTTCTTCCATTTTGCGGCCTTTATTACTACATTTGTTAAGTGCATTATAATTGTAATTGCAATTGTAAAGTTTTCTTTTTAGCCCCTTCCAACCTTCTTTGCAGTTTGGCTCCCCATCCCAAAACTTACATGAAGATACGATTCAATGTTCAATGTTGATTACAGTAGAGGTGGTCCTCGATTTATGACCACAATTTTATTTTTTTTATTTTTTTTATTTTATTTTATTTTATTTTATTTTATTTTATTTTATTTATTTTATTTATTTTATTTATTTTATTTATTTTATTTATTTTATTTATTTTATTTATTTTATTTATTTTATTTATTTTATTTATTTTATTTATTTTATTTATTTTATTTATTTTATTTATTTTATTTATTTTATTTATTTTATTTATTTTATTTATTTTATTTTATTTATTTATTTATTTATTTTATCTATCTATCTATCTATCTATCTATCTATCTATCTATCTATCTATCCATCCATCCATCCATCCATCCATACCTCAGGGACCGCCTTCTGCCGCACGAATCCCAGCGGCCAGTTAGGTCCCACAGAGTGGGTCTTCTCCGGGTCCCGTCAACTAAACAATGCCACTTGGCGGGACCCAGGAGAAGAGCCTTCTCTGTGGCAGCCCCAGCCCTCTGGAACCAACTCCCCCCAGAGATTAGAATTGCCCCCACCCTCCTTGCCTTTCGTAAGCTACTTAAAACCCACCTCTGCCACCAGGCATGAGGGAATTAAGACTTCTTTCTCCCCCTAGGCCGTTACAACTGTATACATGGTATGTTTGTATGTATGTTTGGTTTTTATATATTAAGGGGTTTTAATTTGCTTTTAGTATTGGATTTTATTGTATATTGTTCATGATTGTTGTTAGCCGCCCCGAGTTTTTGGAGAGGGGCGGCATATAAATCCAATAAAACAAACAAAGAACAAAACATCCATCCATCCATCTATTTATTTATTTATTTCATCAAGCTTGTATTAGATAGCAGATCTAAGTATAAACATAACCATGGATACATTAAATGCATACGAATAAAAGGGAACATTAGAATAGAGGCGGTAGGTATGCTGGTGCTCTCATGCAATCTGCCTACAGACCTCTTAGGAATTGGGTGATATCGACATTTGACAGTCTTATTTTTAAAATATTTCGCCTTAGTTATAGCTTTGCATTGGGGAACTAATTATTGTCAGCTTCTTCCATTTCCATTTTCTCAACCTTAAAACAGAATTTTAAAGTTGCAGCTGAGTCTTCTTTGCAAATTTTTTCGTGAACCCAGACAGCTATAAAAGAGTTATTTATTTATTTATTTATTTATTTATTTATTTATTTATTTATTTATTTATTTATTCATTCATTCATTCATTCATTCATTCATTCATTCATTAGATTTGTATGCCGCCCCTCTTCATAGACTTTTGCAATTTGATATTATTCAGACATGCTGGACTACACAGATAGTCCTCGAGTTACGACCACAACTGAGCCCCAAATTTATGTTGCTAAGCAAGTCATTTCTTTAAGTGAGTTTCCATGCATTTTACGGCCTTTTTTGCTACACTTGTTAAGTGCAATACTGCAATTGTAAAGTTAGGACAATTTAAATCCCTCTGGTTGTATATTCAATTTGTCAGTCTCACCCCACCAAGTTTCCATAATGGTCGCTATATCATATCAACCCTCATTTACTTGAATTTCTAATTCACTCTGCTTATTCCTCACACTCTGTGCATTGGTGTATAGACATTTAAGTCCATTTTGATTGACCTTGTCTTTACCGTCTACCTGACCTGTGTTGTGCCTGACTGCCCCTGCTTTCTTGCCACCTGTTTGATTAGTGTACATGATATGCCACTCACTATTAAATGTTTGGCTTTGCAGGACTGATAAACTTACCCGCACACATATAGTATCTATGTTGCATGCACTGTTAACCATATTACTTTTAGATTGCCGGGGACAGAAATGTTCTGCATCAATTAAATCTCTGTCCCCACTGTTCAATTTAAATGTTTATCCCAGGAAATCTGTGAATTTAATACCAGAGGATTTGTTAAACAAGATTAAAACCTCATTGCCGGCCTTTGCAAGACAAACTAATTAAAATCAGATAACCAAATACACAAAGTAAGGTAAGGGTTCCCCTCGCACATATGTACTAGGTGTTCCTGACTGTAGAGGGCGGTGTTCCTCTATGTTTCAAAAGCTGAAGACCCAGTGCTATCTAAAGACGTCTCCATGGTCATGCGACTAGCATGAATAAACACCAAAGCGTCACGGAAAGCTATTATCTTTCCACCATTGGTGGCCCCTATTTTTTCTACTTGCATTTTTACGTGCTTTTGAACTGCTAGGTGGGCAGAAGCTGGGGCAAGTAACAGGAGCTCGCTCTGTTATGCAGTGCTAGGGATCCGAACCGCTGATTCACAAGCTCAGTGTCTTAGCCACTGAGCCACTGCATAAATACTCACAGTCACTCATGCCCTCATCACCTCGAGGTTCGACTACTGTAATGCTCTCTACATGGGGCTACCTTTGAAAAGTGTTTGGAAACTTCAGATCGCGCAGAATGCAGCTGCGAGAGCAATCATGGGCTTCCCTAGATATGCCCATGTTACAACAACACTCCGCAGTCTGCATTGGTTGCCGATCAGTATCCGGGCACAATTCAAAGTGTTGGTTATGACCTATAAAGCCCTTCATGGCATCGGACAAGAATACCACCGGGACCGCCTTCTGCCGCACGAATCCCAGCGACAGGTTAGGTCCCACAGAGTTGGCCTTCTCCAGGTCCCATCGACTAAACAATGTCATTTGGCGGGACCCAGGAGAAGAGCCTTCTCTGTGGCGGCCCCGACCCTCTGGAACCAGCTCCCCCCGGAGATTAGAACTGCCCCCACCCTCCTTGCCTTTCGTAAAGTTCTTAAGACCCATCTCTGTCGTCAGGCATGGGGGAACTGACACATCTCCCCCGGGCCTATACAGTTTATACATGGAATGTTTGTGTGTTTTAATAATGGGTTTTTTTAGTGTTTTTTAAATTATTAGATTTGTTCTTACATTGTTATTGTTATTGTTGTGAGCTGCCCCGAGTCTACGGAGAGGGGCGGCATACAAATCTAAGAAATAAATAAAATAAATAAATACACAGAACAAGCCTCTAAATTACAAAAAAGCTAGGCAGAATCATACGTGCTTGGTGGTTCTGCTTCACCATTAAACCATCTTTCCAATCAGACCCTATTATTTCCAGTGTCTTTCTCCCCACTTAGAACTGAAACCAAATGGACAATTTCTTCCAACAATAATAATTTAATAATAATAATTTATTAGATTTGTATTCCGCCCCTCTCCGAAGACTCACAATGTAACAGCAATACAATATAAATACAAATCTAATGTTAAAAAATTAAAAAAAACTAATTTAAAATACATAGTTATAAAAAACTTATCTACTACACAATCATACACACTCAGGCCAACTGGACATAAACATAATAGAGGTCAGCGAAAAAGGAGGGGGGAGATTAATCCCCCCACTCCTGGTGGCAAAGGTGAGTCTTCAGCATTTTATGGAAGGTGAGGTGGGTAGGGGCAGTTCGAATCTCCGTGAGAAGTTGATTCCAGAGGGCCAGGGCCGCCACAGAGAAGGCTCTTCCCCTGGGTCCCGCCAGACGGCATTGTTTGGTCGACGGGACCTGGAGAAGGCCAACTCTGTGGGACCTAATCGGCCGCTGGGATTCATGCGGCAGAAGGTGGTCTCGTAACTACTCTGGTCCAATACCATGTAGGGCTTTATAGGTCATTACCAACATTTTGAATTGTGACCGAAATTGATTGGCAACCAGTGCAAGCCGCGGAGTGTTAATGAAACATGGGCATATCTGGGAAAGCCCATGATAGCTCTTGCGGCTGCATTCTGCACGATCTGAAGTTTCCGAACGCTTTTCAGAGGTAGCCCCATACAATAGTGTATTGTCCAGATCAATCAATCTATTTATTTATTGATTGATTGATTGATTGGATTTGTATGCCGCCCCTCTCCGTAGAGTCAGGGCGGCTAACAACAGTAATAAAAACAGCATATAACAATCCAATATTAAAACAGTTAAAAACCCTTACTATAAAATTTGCTTACATAATAGTACTTTTTCCAGTTCCTAATTTCTATCTCTGTTATCCAACCATTGATATAGCAAGTCCCATGTTTGAAAATGCCTGGAAGTTACTACCAGACTCTGTAGTATCATCACCTAAACCCCAAAACTTAGACTATCCAGTGTTGACCTCTCCCAATTCCTAAGAGATCAGTAAAACGTGTGCATAAGTGCACCTGTCCTACCGTGTTTCCCCGAAAGTAAGACAGTGTCTTACTTTCTTTTTACCCCCAAAAGCCCCACTACGTCTTACTTTCAGGGTATGTCTTACATTGGAAAAAAATTGAAAGGGTCGCGTTCCCGAAGGCATCTCCCCAGAGTCCAGAAGGGCAGCCGTGGGACAGGAGCCTCGTGAGCCCTTTTCCAAGTTCAACCTCAGGGCTCCAAGCGGCGTGCATGCGTGGAGCCACAGACGCGTGTCAGGGAAGCGTGTGTCTGGAGGGGAGGAGCCACTCCCAGTAGGTTATTCCTGAGGGTTCTTTGAGTGACATGTCCGGGGAAGTGAGGCATAAGTTGGGCAGCCCCACCTGCCTGCCGGAAAGGAGGCGGGCGAAGGAGGGGGCAGCTCTGGCCGCTCGTCTCGGAGCTGGTCGGCCTCGCTGGCCGCTTGCAGCCAAGCCTCGGCAGGACTCGGTTGCTGGGACGAGCGCCTTCGCTGCAAGCCGCCGCCCGCTCGGCTCGCTTCGGACCAGCGCCGTCCTTCGCTTTGCCAAGCCGGGGCAGAGGCGGTGGCGCCGCGGCGAGGCGAGGGGGAGGGCGCGCGGGGAGCTTGGAAGCGACGTCATCGGGCTCCCCCCGGCAATACCCCCGTGTTTCCCCGAAAGTAAGACATATGTCTTACTTTCGGGGTACGGCTTATATTAGCCGACTCCCCTGAAACCCCCGATACGTCTTACAATCGGGGGTGTCTTACTATCGGGGAAACAGGGTAACGGTTCTCTCTTATTAGTATCATGTATATAACATTGTTGTATCTTTGTATACTACCAATTCGTACTTGACAAAATAAATAAAATTAAATAAATAATAAAATATTCTGCATCTTCTTTTTCTTGTATCTTTAATGTCAATCTCTACCATTTCTGCACAGTGAGTCTAGTATTTTTTTAAAATTACGTCTTCTGTAGGTCTTTCTTCATTCTTCCAGTGCTGTGCAACTGCTAAGAAGGTCTTAGAGATCTGTTGAAATGGATTCTCACACAGAAACAGTCCGACTGGGGCTGGCTTAGGAATCTCTTCCTTGCTGGGAAATTCAGGGATTTGAAATCCACTCATTCTCAAGTTGCCCAGGTTGAGTAATACTCCTCTGGGAAAGGATATAAGGAAGTAAAGAGGAAGGTGTTGGTATGGTAGTAGTGGGTTCTAAATGAACTGCAAAAAAAAAAAAACCAATTGCTGCCAACCTGCCTTCCATTGAGGACCTGTATACTGCACGAGTCAAAAAGAGGGCGGGGAAAATATTTAATGATCCCTCACATCCTGGACATCAACTCCTACCTTCAAAACATCACTACAGAGCACTGCATACCAAGACAACGAGACACAAGAACAGTTTTTTCCCCAAATGCCATCGAATGCTAAACAAATAATTCCTTCAACACTGTCAAACTATTTACTAAATCTGCACTTCTATTTCTACTAGTTTCTTCTCATCATTCCTATCCTCCTTTTCCTCCCACTTAGGATTGTATGACTGTAACTTGTTGCTTGTATCCTAATATTTTTTATTAATATTGATTGTTTCTTCGTTGTTTATTTGACCCCTATGACAATCGTTAGTAATAATAATAATTTGTTGGATTTGTGTGCCGCCCCTCTCCGCAGACTCGGGGCAGCTAACAACAATAATAAACACAACATGTACAACCCAATAATAAAAACAACTAAAAACCCCTATTATAAAACCAAACATACACACAAACATACCATGCATAACTTGTAATGGCCTAGGGGGAAGAGCTATCTCGATTCCCCCATGCCTGGCAGTATAAATGAGTCCTGAGTAGTTTACGAAAGACAGGGAGGGTGGGGGCAGTTCTAATCTCCAGGGGGGAGTTGGTTCCAGAGGGCCTGGGCCGCCACAGAGAAGGCTCTTCCCCTGGGGCCCGCCAAATGACATTGTTTAGTCGACGGGACCCGGAGAAGGCCAACTCTGTGGGACCTTATCGGTCGCTGGGATTCGTGCGGTAGCAGGCGGTTCCGGAGGTAATCTGGCCCATTGTAAGTGTTGTATCACGTGATTCTTGACAAATCTATATTTTATTTTATGTACACTGACAGCATCTGCACCAAGAAAAGTTCCTTGTGTGTCCAATCACACTTGGACAATAAAAGGAATTCTATTCAATTCTATTCTAAATCCCGTTGCTACAATTTTACACATACACTCGGGCATGTGCAGAAGTGACTCAAGCAGGTGGACGAAGGCTCTACAGATTTTGGCTGTGGAACAGCAGCAGAGCCCCAGCTATGCAAGTAGAGAGGTGCATAAATCTCTTAGCTTTGTTGGCATCTAGCAGGCATCAGGATTTTTGCAACAGAGGTTTGATAGCCTGTCTCAGCCGAAAGGAGTTGCCTCGACTCTCCTGTATTCTCAGTGTTTACCTGCAGCTTTTGACCCAGAATTGCTCTTGAGATTTAAAGGCCAAGGCATTTTCTCTGGCACCAACTGGTCCTCTTGCTTCCTACACTGGTAAACTGTATTACCTTTCAACATGTTGTAACTGCTCCTTTAACTGCAGGGAGTTGATTATACTATTGGGTTCTTATGCAACCTACTTTGTTTAGCATTATCAAACAGAATCCACTACAAGGAAGCAGGTTCTTACTGATTTCATTTGGCATATTGTCATGTTTGCCTTTATTGATCCTCAACAATTCCTACATGCTCTTTTCTTATTTCTAGGATTTAGCTTTGATTGATTCTTTGCAGCCAGTCATTTTAAATAAGTCTCTTAGGATTAGTCCTGGTCAGATCAAATATTTTTCTTCCTGTTATCTTCCTGGTTCCTTTAAAAAAACACACACCCTTCTCAGGGTTTATTTTCAGCCCTTCCAAACTTCTTGACCCGTTTGGCTCTCCATCCCAAATCTTGCATGAAGATACTATTCAGTTTTCAATGTTGATTATAATATAGATGGTCCTCAACTTACAACCCTAATTTTATTTTATTTAATTATTTATTTATTTTCAATATTAGATAACAGATCTAAGTATAAACATAACTATGGATACATTAAATGGATATGAATAAAAGGGAACATTACGACAGAGGCGGTAGGCATGCTGGTGCACTTATGCAAGCCACCTACAGACCTTTTAGGAATTGGGTGAGATTGACATTTGACAGTCTAAGTGTTGTGGTTGGCTCTGGCGCAGCTCCTGCCCCAAGGAATGTGGAGGTGGATGCAGGGGAAACGTCAACATGTCATAGGCCTGTTTCATTGCCGACAGAGTCAGGTAGTGCAGTTTCCTCGGACGAAGAAGAAGGTGGGTGTGACTTGGAAGAGGGGGGCTTGGCACACAGCCCAGGAAGTCAATCTCCATTATCTTCGGTTGATTCAGATGCAGAAGTCTTGGACCCATGCAGGCGCAGAGTTATGTGTAGAAGAGACCAATTGAGGACATATTTCAGGAGATAAGAGAGGCCACCTGTGTTTGGGTGGGGCTCCAGTAATTAGAGCTGCTGATACAAATAGCAGCGTGTGGGCTTGGCCATTGTGGAAGATTATCTGATCGCAGATCTTCAGGATCGTGCCTTGATGTTTTCCGGACTTTGTTGATTTTTCACACCTTTGAAACCAAAGCAGAGCAAAGTGTGTGTGTGTGTCACTTCATTGGAAGCAGAAGGGCTGTGACCTTTCTTCACAGCTGCTGGCTATGTACTTAAGGACTGAATAAGGGAATTGTACAGCCTACAAGGTTGTTTTGGGACGAGTGCTCTTTGCAATACACAAAAAGGGTGCTTTGTTTCCTTTTGAATTTTGTGATAAAGAACATTGTTTTGAATTTTCAAACGTGTGTGTGTGTCTGAAATTTGTACCCTTGAATTTTTGGGAGGCTCATACCAGAGAGCCCTGCAGAACACTAAGGTTAAAGTTTTTGGGCTTTGGGGAAGAAACCACAGAGTCAAGTAGTGCATTCCACATTATTTTTAAAATATTTCGCCTTAGTTATAGCTTTGCATTGGGGAACTAATGATTGTCAGCTTCTTCAATTTCCACTTTCTCAACCTTAAAACAGAACTTTAAACTTCCAGCTGAGTCTTTTTTGAAAAATCTTTTGTGAACCCAGACAGCCATAAAAGACTATTTTGCAATGTCCGGCTGAAGAGATTTAATATTCTTCAAACATGCTGGACTACAATTCCCATTTTTCTTGATTATTGTCGCAGTTTGCCAAATCAGCTTGGCAACAAGGAAGATGTAATCATATGGAGGCATCGGTTTAGATAAGATGGTCTGTGCAAGAATAAAGGAAAAAAATGACCATTCAATTGTAGCAGATGATAACCCAACCATCAGCATCCTCTTAGAATGAGGGATATTGGCAGTTATAATCCAATTCTAGATGCAACATCAAAAATCTCTCATCCCTGATCTGAGTAAGTGTCTTGTTTCTGGTGTTAGGTGCACGAAACCTTCACATTTGGTCTCTGTCACAATTCTGCACAAATGCACAGCCCTAAAATCTTAAATTAAATGGTGTTTCCCACCTCCCAAAACAATAGCATCAAAAGATCCCCCTATGAAACCTTTGAAGAATCAAGACAGACAAAAAGTAATACAGTGATACCTCGTCTTACAAACGCCTCGTCATACAAACTTTTTGAGATACAAACCCGGGGTTTAAGATTATTTGGCCTCTTCTTACAAACTATTTTCACCTTACAAACCCGCCGCCACCGCTGGGATGCCCCGCCTCAGTACTTCCGTTGCCAGTGAAGCACCCGTTTTTGCGCTGCTGGGATTCCCCTGAGGCTGCCCTCCATGGGAAACCCCACCTCCGGACTTCCGTGTTTTTGTGATGCTGCAGGGGAATCCCAGCAGGGAAATCCCAGCAGTGCAAAAACGGGCGCTTCACTGGCAACGGAAGTCCAGAGGTGGGGTTTCAAAGCGAGGGGAGCCTCAGTGAAATCAAAATTTGGCTGGCAAAAGGGGTGAATTTTGGGCTTGCACACATTAATTGCTTTTCCATTGATTCCTATGGGAAACATTGTTTCGTCTTACAAACTTTTCACCTTAAGAACCTCGTCTTGGAACCAATTAAGTTTGTAAGACAAGGTATCACTGTAATTCAATTTTAAAATTTGTTACTTTGAAATGTGGTAGAATTAATTATTGTGTTATGGCCAATTTTGAACATCATTCATTGCCCAGACCTGGGTCCAAGGTGGATCAAAAGGGAACTTTGTTTGTTTGTTTGTTTGTCAAACATGTACATGTTATCAGATATAAATGGAGATGAACAAAGGAAATAAATACAGATAAATGGGGACAGCAGGACAGGGAGGGTAAGTGCCCACTTTAGGAACCTCTTAGGAATGTGCTGAGGTTCATGGAAGACAGTTTAAGGTTGAGGTTGTAAGGGTTTGAAGATGTAACAATGGAGTCAGATAGAGCATTCCAGTCATTGGCCCAAAACCCCAAGAAATAACCCCAAGTGATATAACTACGGCAAATATTTAAACCCTTTGTTACTATTTTCCATTTCTTTAAATATATTAAGAATGAACAATGCAGTAGGATAGATAGATAGATAGATAGATAGATAGATAGATCGATAGATAGATCGATCGATCGATCGATAGATAGATAGATAAATAGGCAGGCAGGCAGGCAGGCAGACAGACAGACATATGATCGATAGATAGATAGATAGATAGATAGATAGATAGATAGATAGATAGATAGATAGATAGATAGGCAGGCAGGCAGGCAGGCAGGCAGGCAGGCAGGTAGACAGACAGACAGACAGACATATGATTGATTGATAGATAGATAGATAGATAGATAGATAGATAGATAGATAGATAGGCAGGCAGGCAGGCAGGCAGGCAGGCAGGCAGGCAGGCAGACATATGATTGATAGATAGATAGATAGATAGATAGATAGATAGATAGATAGATAGATAGATAGATAGGCAGGCAGGCAGGCAGGCAGGCAGGCAGGCAGACAGACAGACAGACATATGATCGATCGATAGATAGATAGATAGGTAGGTAGGTAGGTAGGTAGGTAGGCAGGCAGGCAGGCAGGCAGGCAGGCAGGCAGACATATGATCGATAGATAGATATATAGATAGGTATAGGTAGGTAGGCAGGTAGGTAGGCAGGCAGGCAGGCAGGCAGACAGACAGACATATGATAGATAGATAGATAGATAGATAGATAGATAGATAGATAGATAGATAGATAGATAGATAGATAGAAAAAGATGTAGTCTTATTTAATTAGATTAGCTAAGAACATGGAATTGGCTAATAGAAAAACTAAATTGGCTATTGGTTTTTTTCTTTTTTCTCCCCTAGATCTCATTCGATACCAAGATGAAATCCACCGCCATGAATATCCTCCTTTGTCTGTTCATTGGTAAATGTTCTTGCTATTCTTCTTCACCTTTGGTCTTCTCTAGGGGAGATTTAGAATATTCTTAGGAATCTCTCAGATGCAAAATTAAACTGATTTATTGCTGATTTATTGCTATGCACAGGAATTCCCAAACTAAGTGTTAGCACTTGCTTGGAATTAGATAAGGTTCAGAGGAATTTATGTGGGGTAGGACTTCGTTTGCTTGTGGCTATGTAAGGATTCCAGGCAGATTCCTTTTTAATTCCGCCTCCAGGTTCTGCCAGACCTTCTGATCTTTTTTTTATAAAAGTTCTGGCCACAGAGATAACTCCCTTTGCCTTGGGGCAGGCTAATGTCCAACTTTAATCCCTACTTCTTTGTCTCCCAATGGTTGGTGGTCTCACAGCTCTGGTTGCACAAAGCAAGGAACAATTTCAGCCACCAGTTTTCCTAAATTATAAGTACAGTGATACCTCGTCTTACAAACGCCTCGTCATACAAACTTTTCGAGATAGAAACCCGGGGTTTAAGATTTTTTTGCCTCTTCTTACAAACTATTTTCACCTTACAAACCCACCGCCACCGCTGGGATGCCCCGTCTCTGGACTTCCGTTGCCAGCGAAGCACCCGTTTTTGAGCTGCTGGGATTCCCCTGAGGCTCCCCTCGCTGGTAAACCCCACCTCCGGACTTCCGTTGACAGCGAAGCACTTGTTTTTGCGATGCTGGGATTTCCCTGCAGCATTGCAAAAACACAGAAGTCCAGAGATGGGGTTTCCTATGGAGGGGAACCTCAAGGGAATCCCATCAGCGCAAAAACGGGCACTTTGGCTGGCAAAAGGGGTGAGTTTTGGGCTTGCACGCATTAATCGCTTTTCCATTGATTCCTATGGGAAACATTGTTTCGTCTTACAAACTTTTCACCTTAAGAACCTTGTCCCGGAACCAATTAAGTTTGTAAGACAAGGTATCACTGTACTATATTTGCCATTGGAAAGAGGAAGCAAGTACCCCCACACCACCTCCTCCTTTGAGGCAGAGCTTTTCCCTAAACAAGATCCAAATATCATGGTAGATTTGTAGAGACTGGATATGAAAATGAGTCTTTACCATGCGTTTCCAGAAATTTATAACACTTATCTCATAAGCCAATCATGAGAACCCAGGCATAGTCCTTCATGAGATTGATCCTTTGGGACACGAGGAAGCTGGATTCCTGAGAAAACCAGGCAGTGTGTTCGAACTAGGGCTGCACAACATTAAACCACTAGTTTTGAATTTTTTATGAGCCAATGATCTCTCTGGTGAATGATGTAGTGCAGAAGAGATGTAGAGAAAGGGATTGTCTGTTCTCTATTACAGTGTTTCCCAACCTTGGCAACTTGAAGATATTTGGACTTCAACTCCCAGAATTCCCCAGCCAGCAAATTCTGGGAGTTGAAGTCCAGATATCTTCAAGTTGCCAAGGTTGGGAAACACTGCTCTATTATATTTGCATGGTACTTTCTCTTCTCAATAGCAACTTTAGAATTGGGATAGTAATTAAGGGCTGTATTTTTCTCATTCCTTGATAATATTTCTTTTCATCTCATGTTTTCAGGGTTCCCTCTTCTGAAGGCAGATGACACTGTAGGTGAGTAACTTCATGGGCTGATGCCTCAAGGCTTCCTATAAACAGGGCAGAAGACCTCTTCGAAATTCTACTGAAGATAGCAATAGCAACAGCACTTAGACTTATATACTGCTTTACAGTGCTTTACAGCCCTCTCTAAGTGGTTTACAGAATCAGCATATTGCCCCCAACAATCTGGGTCCTCATTTGATCCACCTCGGAAGGACGGAAGGTTAAGGTCAACCTTGAGCCTGGTGAGATTTAAACTGCCAAATTGTAGGTAGATGGCAGTCAGCAGAAGTAGCCTGCAGTACCACACTCTAACCACTGTGCCACCACGGCTCATTGTGAAAAACTAGTTCCGGGATCTGAACTCTTCAACTCATTGATGCCTTCTTGTTTGGTCAACCCCTGTTGTGGTTAGCTCTGGCCCAGCTCCTGCCCCAAGGAATGTGCAGGTGGATGTGGGGGAGACATCCACATGCCGCAGGCCTGTTTTGCTCCCGATGGAATCTGCCGATGAAGCCTCCTCTGACCAAGGAAGCATGAGTGACAGGGAAGAGGGGAGTTTGGCAGACAGCCCAGGAGGAGATCAATCATCTGTATCATCTTTGGATTCTGAACAAGAAGTAATGACACATCCATGCATGCGTAGAGTGATGCATAGAAGACAACAACTGAAGCATTATTACAAGAAAAAATGAGGCCACCTGTGGTTGGGTGGGGCTCCAGTAATCAGGGCTGCTGCTATAAATAGCAGCGTGTGGGTTTGGCCATTGTGGAATAGTATCTGATCGCAGTTTGTCAGGAATCCTGGGTTGCTGGTTTCTGGACTTTGCTTGTTGATTTTTCACACCTTTGAAAACAAAGCAGAGCAACGTGTATGTGTGTGTCACTTCCTTGGAAGAAGAAGGGGTGTGAAGTTTCTTCACAGCTGCTAGCTAAGTACTTAATGACTGCTTAAGGTTAATTGTACAGATTACCCAGTTGTTTTGGGAGGAGTGCTCTTTGTAATACAAAAAGAGTGCTTAGTTTATTTTGACTTTTGGGATAAAGAACATTGTTTTGAATTTTCAAATGTGTGTGTGTGTGTCTGAAATTTGTACCCTTGAATTTTCGGGAGGCTCCTACCAGAGAGCCCGGCAGAACAACCCCTAAACATTTATTATATGGAAATAATTTAATAAATACTGTACTACTTTAATTCATAACTCTCTGACTAATGATAACCACCTCTTGGATATCCCATTGACAGTTTGGGGTGTGTGTGTCAACATTAACCACTTTGAAAGTCTCTCAAGTAGACTATAGATGTCCCTGCTCATTTAGTAGAATTTCTCCATAGATGTTAGAAGTTGGGAGAGATTTCTTTCAAGCCAGATGAAATCCCTCAGGGCATAATTGAAAAGCCAACAGGGGTTAAGATGTGCTGATCCCCAGTAGGTTATTCCTGAGGGTTCTTTGAGTGACATGTCCGGGGAAGTGAGGCATAAGAAGTGAACAGGATGCAAAACAGAGCTAGGACAGAAATTTTTACAATCTCAATAAGGTATGGGTAAGCAAGTCCTTCAGATGTTTCCAAACATCACCATCACTGCTGTTGTGTATACCAGCTTGTATAGTTAATGTTGTAGCTCTCCAACATTAGGGGAGCTACTAGTTGTCCACTCAAGAATAAAGCTGGGTTCATATCTCTGCAATGTTTTTGGCTGCATTTAAACAAAAAATGATGACTGTATTTGGAACTTTTGGTGTCTGTCTTAAGCCGAAAGATATTTATCTGTTCTGCCGGGCTCTCTGATAGGAGCCTCCCAAAAATTCAAGGGTACAAATTTCAGACACACACACGTTTGAAAATTCAAAACAATGTTCTTTAGCACAAAAGTCAAAATAAACTAAGCACTCTTTTTGTATTGCAAAGAGCACTCTTCCCAAAACAACCGGGTAGTCTGTACAATGTCCCTTAAGCAATCATTAAGTACTTAGCTAGCAGCTGTGAAGAAACTTCACACCCCTTCCTCTTCCAAGGAAGTGAGACACACACACACACACACACACACACGTTGCTCTGCTTTGGTTTCAAAGGCGTGAAAAAGCAACAAAGTCCAGCACACAAGATTCCTGATGAACTGCGATCAGATAATCTTCCACAATGGCCAAACCCACATGCTGCTATTTATAGCAGCAGCCCTAATTACTGGAACCCCACCCAAACACAGGTGGCCTCTCTTATCTCCTGTAATATGTGCTCAATTGGTCTCTTCTACGCATAACTCTGCGCATAAGACTTCCGCATCTGAATCGACTGAAGATAATGGAGATTGACTTCCTGGGCTGTGTGCCAAGCCCCCCTCTTCCAAGTCACTCCCACCTTCTTCTTCATCCGAGGAAACTGCACTACCTGACTCTGTCGGCAATGAAACAGGCCTGTGACATGTTGAATTTTCCCCTGTATCCACCTCCCCATTCCCTGGGGCAGGAGCTGGGCCAGAGCCAACCACAACATTTATCCATGTAGCAGGCTGTGCTGCTATTATCCTTCTCATCTTCTCATCTCTCCCCTGTAGTATCTATGATTATCACTTATTGTTGTATTTTATGATTAATGATTGTAATTGTGATATATATGACCTATCACTTTGTTGTTTGTATGTACACCGAGAGCAATTTTTCTGTGTCTAATCACACTTGGCCAATAATGGATTCTATTTTATTGTATGTAGTCTGGAATCCTTTGCTCCTTGCCTAACTAGAGTTGCAGATCTGAGGAAATAAGAATGTTAACTATCTTTTCTTTTCCTTTATCCAGATAAAAACAGCCCCTTTCATTATGGTAAGTGTATCTCATTCTCTGCCATGTTTTAATAGCATGTGTGTGGATGTAGGGCAGTGATGGCGAAGCTCCCCCCCCCCCGGGTGCGGAAAGTGTGTGTGCGCATGCTATCGTTCATGTGCAATGCCTACACCCATAATTCAATAACTGGGAAGGGCAAAAATGGCCTCCCATGCCCCCCCATAGGCCACTTGGAGGCTGGAAACAGCCCATTCCCCAAACTTTTGGTGGGCCCAGTAGGCCCAGATTTCACCCTCCTCAGGCTCCAGAGGCTTTCCTGGAGTCTGGGGAGGGCAAAAATGTCCCCTACCCTTCTGGAGGCCCTCCGGAGGCTGAAAAACCCTCCCAGAGGCTCCGTGTGAGCCAAAAATCAGTTGGCTGGTGCACCTGTACACACTGGAACTGATCTAGGATACCATCAGATATGGCTCCACCTGCACATAGGGCAGTGATGGCGAACCTATGGCACGGGTGTCACAGGTGGCACCCAGAGCCATATCTGCTGGCACATGAGCCATTTCCCTAGCTCAGCTCCAACATGCATGTGTGTGCCGTCCAGCTGATTTTTGGTTTGCACAGAGGCTCTGGGAGGGCATTTTTGGCTTCCAGAGAGCCTCCAGGAGGATGGGGGAAGGGCATTTTTGCTCTCCAGGGAAGCCTTTGGAGCCTGGGGAGGGCAAAACACGAGCCTACTGGGCCCACCAGAAGTTGAGAAATAGGCTGTTTCCCACCTGCAGAGGGCCCCTGGGGGGGGCAGGTGAGGAAAGCTGTTCTCGCCCTCCCCAGGCATTGAAGTATGAATGAGGGCACTCATGCATGCACGATAGCTTGTGCGCATGCTCTTTCGGCATCTGAGGGAAAAAAGTTTGGCCATCACTGATGTAGAGCTTATAAAAAAAAGAAAAAATATGGGGAAAGATTGTGCCCCATAATAGCCTGTTTTCCCCATCCATACACTCGTGTGGCTTATTTTGTATGCATCTCCTTCAAGAACATTTTTTTTTTACCCCTTTCCACAAAAATTGTCCCCAAACACAGTCGACTAAACAATGTCGTTTGGCGGGCCTTCTCTGTGGCGGTCCCGGCCCTCTGGAACCAACTCCCCCTGGAGATTAGGACTGCCCCCACCGTCCCTGTCTTTCATAAACTACTCAAGACTCATTTATACCACCAGGCATGGGGGAGTTGAGATATTCCTTCCCCCTACGCCATTACAAGTTATGCATGGTATGTTTGTGTGTAAGTTTGGTTTTATAATAAGGGTTTTTAGTTGGTTTTTTTATTATTGGATTGTTACATGTTGTTTTTATCATTGTTGTTAGCCGCCCCGAGTCTACGGAGAGGGGCGGCATACAAATCCAATAAATTATTATTATTATTATTATTATTATTATTATTATTATTATTATTAACATGTAACAAATCTAATATTTAAAATAATTTTAAAAACCCTTATTTAAAAAAACCAAACATACACACAAGCATACCATGCATAAATTGTATAGGCCTAGGGGGAAGGGAATATCTCAATTCCTCCATGCCTGACGACAAAGGTGGGTGTTAAGGAGCTTACGAAAGGCGAGGAGGGTGGGGGCAATTCTGAGTTGGTTCCAGAGGGTCGGGGCTGCCACAGAGAAGGCTCTTCCCCTGGGTCCCCTAGGCCATTACAAGTTATGCATGGTATGTTTGTGTGCATGTTTAGTTTTATAATAGGGACTTTTAGTTGTTGTTTTTATTATTGGATTGTTACATGTTGTTTTTATCATTGTTGTTAGCCACCCCGAGTCTACGGAGAGGGGCGGCATACAGATCCAATAAATTATTATTATTATTATTATTATTATTATTATTATTATTATTATTATTATTAACATGTAACAAATCTAATATTTAAAATAATTTTAAAAACCCTTATTTAAAAAAACCAAGCATACACACAAGCATACCATGCATAAATTGTATAGGCCTAGGGGGAAGGGAATATCTCAATTCCTCCATGCCTGACGACAAAGGTGGGCTTTAAAAAGCTTACGAAAGGCGAGGAGGGTGGGGGCAATTCTGAGTTGGTTCCAGAGGGTCGGGGCTGCCACAGAGAAGGCTCTTCCCCTGGGTCCCCTAGGCCATTACAAGTTATGCATGGTATGTTTGTGTGTATGTTTGGTTTTATAATAAGGGTTTTTAGTTGGTTTTTTTATTATTGGATTGTTACATGTTGTTTTTATCATTGTTGTTAGCCGCCCCGAGTCTACGGAGAGGGGCGGCATACAAATCCAATATATTATTATTAGTATTATTATTAGTATTATTATTATTAGTAGTAGTAGTAGTATTATTAGTATTATTATTATTATTTTCTTAGCCAACTGGAATTTATCAGCCCGGGCCAAAGCTCCCCCCCGCCCACTTTTTCTTGTGAAGTGGGCACTATTGAAACGAGCAAGACAGACGTTGCTCCTTAATCTAAACACATCTCAATGGTCTCCTTTCTCTTCCAGACTGGTGGTCGCTTCAAATTGGTGGTTTGGTCTTTGCAGGCGTTCTGTGCTTTGTGGGAATTGCGATCCTCCTGAGTAAGTGGAAATAACGACGAGGGGAAAGAGGACAATTCTGGGAGCCAGGAGTGGAGGGCGGAAGGGATTGCTGTCTGTGCAGATTCCTTAGGGTTCATCAGAAAGACTTTTCAGTGGTTGCATTGTTTTATTAATGTAGGTTTAGAATCGGATTCTTCCCTGGGCTAAATAAATATCCTTTCTCAGTTGAAGTGTCAAAGTATTTTATGGTGAGCCTTGAGAGGAAGCATTCAAGTCCTCCCTCTCTTTCATTCCTTCCTAATGAAATGATGGTTGGAAGTGTTTGGTTTTTCTTTGCTCTCCCCATTCATTTTTCATTTCATTTCTTTCTCTCTCTCTCTCCCTCCCTCTCCCTCTCTCTTACTCCTCCCTCTTCCTCTCTCACTTATTCACTCTCTCTCTCCTCCCTCCCTCCCTCTCTCCCACTGCTCCCTCCCTCTCCCTCTCTCACTCATTCACTCTCTCCTTCCTCCCTCCCTCTCTCATTCACTCACTCTCTCTCTCCCTCCCTCTCCCTCTCATTCACTCTCTCTATCCTCCCTCTCTCCCCTCCTCCATTTCTCTCCTCGCTCTCTCACTCACTCATTCACTCTCTTTCTCCTCCCTCCCTCTCTTTCATTCACACTCTCTCTCCTCCCTCCCTCTCCCACTCTCACTCATTCACTCTCTCCTTCCTCCCTCTCTCCCCTCCTCCATTTCTCTCCTCCCTCTCTCACTCATTCACTCTTTATCTCCTCCCTTCCTCTCTCACTCATTCACTCTCTCCTCCCTCCCTCTCTCATTCATTCACTCTCTCTCTCCTCCCTCCCTCTCCCTCCCTCTCTCACTCATTCACTCTCTCCTTCCTCCCTGTCTCCCCTCCTCCATTTCTCTCCTCCCTCTCTCACTCATTCACTCTCTCTCTCCTTCCTCCCTCCCTCTCTCCCTCCCTCTCTCTCCTCCCTCCCTCTCTCTTTCCACCTCCTCCCTCCCTGCATCTCTCTCTCTCCCCGTCTCTCTCCCTCCCTCCCTCTCCCCTTTGCCTCTCTCTTCTCCATCTCTCCTCCTTTTTCTCCCTCCCTCTCTCCTCTACCCCTCCTGCAGTTGAATTCACATTCTCAAACATGCCATTATGTAGTTCTCTTGGCTTTGGCTCAGCCCTGGTGGAACACAATCATGGCATAACTAATCCAACCATAGCTATTGTACTCAACAAACCTTTTTACGTTATTACTCTTTTTGCATTTTAGTATTTTAACAATCGTGGAACTCACCGTTTTAAGGATGGATATTGTAGTATAGTTATCCCATGTGTAACTGACAGATTGCATGCTAAATTGTGATTTTAATATAGATTTTATGTGTTATTTAAGTTTAACTCTCCTTTTCATTCTTTCCTAATGAAATGATTATTGTAGGTGCTTAGTTTTTTGTTCCTCTCTTTTCCTCTTTCCTTTCTTCCCCCCTCCCCCCTCTAACCCTCACCCCATCCTTTTCTTGTTTTAATTGTTGTCATTCTCATCCTCCCCTCCCCCACCAGGTGGAAAGTGTAAATGCAAGCCCAAACATAAAAGCGGGTAAGAGATCTTTTCTAAAACAGCGGTGGGACACGTTAAGACGGAAGGGGTGGACTCCTGTCGAAGCAGTGTTTTTCAACCCTGCAACTTTAAGAGGGTTGGACTTCAACTCCCAGAATTCCCCGGCCAGCATGGAATTCTGGGAGTTGAAGCCCACACTTTCTTAAAAGTTGCAAGGTTGAAAAACACAGGGTTTTAAGCTCACCTGAGTGAGCACATTTGGGCTTCACACTCCTTATTTGGGACAAATGGAGTCATGGGGGTGTGTGGGGATGGGATGCAGTGGAGGTAGCAAAAATGGAGCTTTTCATATAGTAGATAATGTATATTTTTGAGTGCCTGTGTATAATATGTATGTAGACATATGGCATATATAATGTAAAATAATGCACTTGGGGAAAAGGAATCCTCAATCTGAGTATTGCATTGGCAGTTCTGTATTAGCAAAAACCTCAGAAGAAAAGGATTTAGGGGTAGTGATTTCTGACAGTCTCAAAATGGGTGAGCAGTGTGGTCGGGCGGTAGGAAAAGCAAGTAGGATGCTTGGCTGCATAGCTAGAGGTATAACAAGCAGGAAGAGGGAGATTGTGATCCCCTTATATAGAGCGCTGGTGAGACCACATTTGGAATACTGTGTTCAGTTCTGGAGACCTCACCTACAAAAAGATATTGACAAAATTGAACAGGTCCAAAGACGGGCTACAAGAATGGTGGAAGGTCTTAAGTATAAAACGTATCAGGAAAGACTTAATGAACTCAATCTGTATAGTCTGGAGGACAGAAGGAAAAGGGGGGACATGATCAAAACATTTAAATATGTTAAAGGGTTAAATAAGGTTCAGGAGGGAAGTGTTTTTAATAGGAAAGTGAACACAAGAACAAGGGGACACAATCTGAAGTTAGTTGGGGGAATGATCAAAGGCAACATGAGAAAATATTATTTTACTGAAAGAGTAGTAGATCCTTGGAACAAACTTCCAGCAGACGTGGTTGGTAAATCCACAGTAACTGAATTTAAACATGCCTGGGATAAACATATATCCATTGTAAGATAAAATACAGGAAATAGTATAAGGGCAGACTAGATGGACCATGAGGTCCATTGGACCAGAATATCTTTGGAACCGCCTTCTGCCGCACGAATCCCAGTGACTGATAAGGTCCCACAGAGTTGGCCTTCTCCAGGTCCTGTCGACTAAACAATGTCGTCTGGCGGACCCCAGGGGAAGAACCTTCTCTGTGGCGGCCCCGGCCCTCTGGAATCAACTCCCCCGGGAGATCAGAACCACGCCCACCCTCCTTGCCTTTCATAAGCTATTGAGACCCACCTATGTCATCAGGCATGGGGAAATTAAGATACCCCTGTGCTTATATTGTTTATGTATGGTATGATTGTGCTGCATGGTTTTTAGTAATGGGTTTTAGATGTCTTTTAATACATTGGATTTGTCATGTTGTTGTTTTTATTGTGAGCCGCTCCGAGTCTCTGGAGAGGGGCGGCATACAAATCTAAATAAATAAATAAATTCAGTAATAGTAAATAGATAGGAAAATTGTATCTCTTCGAGGCGAGGAGAGGCCAAGCAACATTACCCTAGTCCGTGACATGAGTCAAGGGTTAGGGTTAAACCAGTCATATGACCTTTAAGCCTTTAAACCAGTCATATGATGTTTAAGCCATCTCCCAGTCACATGATTGTCAAGCCACTCCCACCTTGTCACATGGCCGGCAAGCCACCCTTACCCCGTCACATGGTTGACAAGCCACTCCCACCTGGTCACATGGCCATCAAGCCACACCCACAAAATAAGCCACACCCCACAAAATAAGCCACACCCACAGTGCGGTAGTAAAAAAAAAAGTGACCCTTTACTGGACAAAAGCAACACTGTAAATCTTGGCTCCAACTTCTTCCTTAACCTCAATTTTTCTCCTCCTTCCATTTAGCAAGCACACCATTGGAGCACCGAAACAACCCCTTGCAGGTAAGAGAACAGGACTCTGTGTGGATAGAGAATTGCCCTCCCTTTCTTTCCCAAATCAATTTTTTTTTAAAAAAATATAATTTATTAATTTAATGAAAGAGAAAGGGGTAAAGGGGGAGTACACAATCAAAAGGAGGGGACAGGAGGGGAAAGGAAAATACAATTATATTGGTTTGAGAATAAGAATTGCAAAAAATTACAAAGATCCGTTATATTCCTTAACAGTGTTTTTCAACCAGTGTGCCGTGGCACACTAATGTGCCGTGAGACATGGTCAGGTGTGCCGCGAAGCTCAGAGAGAGAAAGAAAACAAGAGAGAGAAAGACAGGAGAGAGAGAGAAAGAAAGAGAGAGAGAGAGAGAGAAAGAGAGAGAGAGAGAAAGAAAGAGAGAGAGAGAGAAAGAAAGAGAGAGAGAAAGAAAGAGAGAAAGAAAACAAGAGAGAGAAAGAAAGCAAGAGAGAGAGAGAGAAAGAAAGCAAGAGAGAGAAAGAGAGAAAGAAAGAGAGAGAGAGAGAAAGCAAGAGAGAGAAAAAGAAAACAAGAGAGAGAGAGAGAGAAAGAGAGAGAGAGAAAGAGAGAGAGAAAGCGAGAGAAAGCAAGAGAGAGAGAAAGAAAGAGAAAGAGAACAGAGAGAGAAAGAAAGCGAGAGAGCAAGAGAGAGAGAGAAAGAAAAAGAGAAAGAAAGAAAGAGAGAGAAAGAGAGGGAGGGAGGGAAGGTGGGAGAGAGAAAGACATAGAGGGAGGGAGGGAGAAAGAGAGCAAAAAAGAGAGGAAGGAAGGGAGAAAGAAAGAGGGATGGAGAGAGAGAGAAAAAAGAAGAAGGGAGAGAAAGAGGGAGAGAGAAATAGAGCGAAAGGGAGGAGGAGAGAGGGGGGAAAAAAGTCCAAACTTTTTTTAGCTGCCCCCACACACTCAATGTGCCCCAGGGTTTTGTAAATGTAAAAAATGTGCCAGGGCTCAAAAAAGGTTGAAAATACTGCCTTAATATATATACATTATTATACAGCGATTCACATTATTACATTAGTTCTATTCATGTTTCAATCTTAGTTTACATTGCAATGAGCATCTTTATTATCTATACCTTATGTTGCTTGATAAGTCTATTCAAAACATTTAAATATAATTAGTCTTACTGTAATTTTGTTGGGTATATAAAATATTTAGGTTAGTAAGAGGTTGTAATTTTTTTTAAAAAAAGTATTTAGAGGGGTAGGGATTGGATAAGAAGGAGGAAGTGGGAGTTGTCAGCATCAATAGCAGACCTTGAGTTTAACGACTTATCTTTTTTTATTAAGCAGTAAATATAGGAAATGAAAATAGTAAAAGATGTAAGAGTTAAGATTAACATATGATTAGATTTTTTAGTAATTGTGTAAGTATAACAGCAGGATTGAACTCAGATTTGTTGATTTTTAGACAGACTTAGAAACCCAAATCAAATTTTTATGTGGGTTGAGGGCAGTAATGGGTGTCACTTACCTTTGCTACCGGTTCAGAGATGTGTGTGTGTGCACATGCTCAAATCATCCTTGATGATGTCTGCACAGGTGGGCGGAGCCTCCTGCAGCCGCCGCTACCAGTTCGCCCAAACCGGGGCAAACCGGTAGCAGCCTACCACTGGGTAGAGGGGAAAACGACATCATTACTCTTACCTAAAATGTGCCTTGTTATTTGGTTTTCTCACCCACGTCTTCTAGGAGCCAGCGAGTGCTGAACGGAACTCTTTCTCGTGGTACCACCAGCATTGACTGTTCTCGGTGAAATGGCTCTCCGCCTGACCAATCAGCCACCAACTTGTTTTGTTGCCTTTTCTTCTTGCATTTGTTTGATGAAATAAAATCTCACTACTGGGTTAATAAAGAAATTGTCTATCTATCTATCTATTTAATTTGACTTCTATGCCACCCAATCCCAAAGGACTCAGGGCGGTTTACAGCAATATAAAAATTACAAATAGCAGCAACAATAAAAAAGAAGTCCAGGAAAAAGCTAATTTCTAAAATCGTAATTAAAACTGAAGACAATTCAATTGCATACATACTAATCATTCAAACTAATTCAGCATGACCCCTCCTGGGACTGTTTTGGGCCTTACTAGGCCATCCTGCAGCCTCCTGTGAGTGAAAACGGGCTGCAGGAGAGCCACTCTTCCCCATGTCAGGTTTTTGGCCTAGTAGGCCTCCCTGCAGTCAAAATGGGCAGCGGGGTGGGTGTGTCACGCTGTACCCCCTGCACTCGCCCTGCCCCCTGCGCATCCACAGCAGAGACCCAAATACCAGCTGGCTGGCAGGAGGCACGCATGCATGCCCTGTGGAACTGGGCAATGCCTGTACCTGCCGGCTGGCCGGTCAGCTAGAGCTTTGCACGCAGCTCTATTTTTCCAAACGGGACTCGCACCTGACTGTACCCGGCTGCAAACCACTACTGATTTCCCCCCATTGTTTCTAAGAAGCGTGTTTTTGCATTTGGAGGAAACTCTACAGATCTGGGGTGTAGAAAAGCAGCCATTCTGCCCAGTGATGGGCTCCTACAGGTACAGTCAGGTACGCAGTACCGGTAGCAAAATTTTGGTCAAGTACACAGTACCGGTAGCAAAATTTTGATTCCCCCCCCCCTTTCCCCTTCTGGGCTCCTGGTCTGTTTTTCCTATCACAGTAAATGAGGTTGAATGTGTATAATTTTAGAAGAACTGTATGTGCATGTGTGTGCATGTGTGTACATACACTTTTATATAGTAGATTGTTCTGTCGAACTCTCTGGTAGAATTCTCCCGAAAATTCACAGATACAAATTTCAGACACACACACGTTTGAAAATTCAAAACAATGTTCTTTATACCGAAAATCCAAATAAACGAAGCACTCTTTTTCTATAGCAAAGAGCACTTGTCTCCAAGCAAACTGGTAATTTGTACATGTCCCTTATCAGTTCTGAGATACTTAGCTTGCAGCTGTGAGGCAATTCACAGTCCTTCTTCTTTCACAAAGTGAAACACACTTTGCTCTGGTTTAGTTTCAAAGCGGGGGGAAATCAGCACACAAAGGTCGAAGTCAGCAAGGCAGGCACAAAACACAACGATCAGATAATCCTCCACAATGGCCAAACCCACAGGCTGCTATTTATAGCAGCCTCATTAATTATCACAGCCCCACCCAACCACAGGTGGCCTCATTTTCTTTGATAATAATCTCTCAGTTGTTGCTGCCTATGCATCACTCTCCGCATGCATGGCTGTATCATTAACTCTTGTTCTGAATCCAAGGAGGAGCTAGACAATTGATCTCCTTCTGAGCTTTCTGCCCCACTCTCCTCCTCCCTGTCACTCATGTCTTCTTGGTCAGAGGAGCCTTCATCAGCAGATTCCACCGGGAGCAAAACAGGCCTGCGGCATGTGGATGTCTCCCCCACATCCACAGTCCTTGGGGCAGGAGCTGGGCCAGAGCTAACCCCAACAGTAGATAATCAGGGGTGCGTTGCTACCCAGACAGGGGAAACGCAGTGGTGTAGCAAAAATGGCGCTCCACCCCAGAGCACCCAATTTGCACTGAAAGATGTTGAAACAAAATGGATAAGCCACACTCCCAGTGTGGTAGTAAAAATTTTGGTAGCCCATCACTGGTTCTGCCCCAGCTATGAACCAGAAAAAAACGTAGCTCACCCACAGTTTGTTCAAAACTATGTCTACTCAATGAACGACCACTAATAAACTTGATTAGTAGCGCAAGGTAAAGCAGCCTTTTCTTGAAAAACCAGCTGTTAATTAGCAGAAGTCCATAAAGTCATAAATTTAAGTCCAAGCAATTAGCCCTGGATATCTCAAGAAGTTTATGAGGGTTGGCCAAATGCCTAGAAGCAGTCCACCAGAAGAAGGCCCGAACAGATAAGACGATCAGACGTTTTTCAGGCCTCGAAGGCACCTGGATGAACAAACGTTGTTCCCTCCAGAGTTTTTGCTGACCTGCTCATCTCTTAAGTAGGCTAGGGGAGTGGCCAATTAGCCCCAAGCCTTACTTCTGAGGAGACCTCCTCCTGAGGAAACATTCCTGCCTTTTGGCAGCTCTACATTAAGAAGACGCTCCTCCTCATCTTCCTCATCACTTATGTGAGGTGCTGGAGGTTCCTAAGGCCCTGAGTGATCCTCTGCCTCTGGTGCCGAGTCTTCTCTAGCCTCCTCATTGTCCGACTTGGGTGCCAGCTTCACAGGCCACTGGTGCATCGCCACAGCGGCCTTTTCTCGAGAGGGATCCTCTACAAGCTGCACAGGCTGCTGGCAGGCCACAAGCAGAGTACCTGGTATGTAAGCAGAGAGGTGCATAAATCTCCTAGCTTTGTTGGCATTTAGCAGGCATCAGGATTTTTGAAACACAGATTTGATAGCCTGTCTCAGCCAAAAGGAGTTGTCTTGGTCTCCTGTTTTCTCAGGGTTTACCTCCAGCTTTTGACCCAGAATTGCTCTTGAGATTTAATGGCCAAGAAATTTTCTCCGGCACCAACTGGCCACCCGGCTTCCTACACTGATAAACTCTATTACCTTTCAACATGTTGTAACTGCTTCTTTAACTGCAGGGCGTAGATTACACTCTTGGGTTCTTATGCAACCTACTTTGCTTAGCAGTAGCAAAAAGAATCCACTACATCTTTAATTCTTTTATTTGACGTGTTGCTTTGCTTGAATTTTTATTTAATTTTTTTTCTTTTATTTAATTCTTCGCTGTTCTTTCCTTTAACCAGTCATAGAATTTTGCCCACATTTTATAAAAATCTGAATCTTCCTTTCCCTCTAATTTTTTGGATAATCTGTCCATTTCCGCAGAGTCCAATATTTTTTTAATTACTATATTTTCTTCTGGTGCTTTATCTATTTTCCATTGTTGGGCATATGCTATCCTGGCATCTGAATTAAAGATGTAAAAGAAGCAAAATTCTCTGATTGAACATTAAAAAAAAAAAAGTGGGGAAATTCGTTTCCCAAATGTTGTATGTATATGTTTTGTGTATGTCTTTTTCTTTTACATAGAAACATAGAAACATAGAAGTCTGACGGCAGAAAAAGACCTCATGGTCCATCTAGTCTGCCCTTATACTATTTTCTGTATTTTATCTTAGGATGGATATATGTTTATCCCAGGCATGTTTAAATTCAGTTACTGTGGATTTATCTACCACGTCTGCTGGAAGTTTGCTCCAAGGATCTACTACTCTTTCAGTAAAATAATATTTTCTCATGTTGCTTTTGATCTTTCCCTCAACTAACTTCAGATTGTGTCCCCTTGTCCTTGTGTTCACTTTCCTATTAAAAACACTTCCCTCCTGGACCTTATTTAACCCTTTAATATATTTAAATGTTTCGATCATGTCCCCCCTTTTCCTTCTGTCCTCCAGACTATACAGATTGAGTTCATTAAGTCTTTCCTGATACGTTTTATGCTTAAGACCTTCCACTATTCTTGTAGCCCGTCTTTGGACCCGTTCAATTTTATCCATATCTTTTTGTAGGTGAGGTCTCCAGAACTGAACACAGTATTCCAAATGGGGTCTCACCAGCATTCTATATAGCGGGATCATAATCTCCCTCTTCCTGCTTGTTATACCTCTAGCTATGCAGCCAAGCATCCTACTTGCTTTCCCTACCATTTTCTTTCTGTTATATTTGAGAAAGAAAAAAAATAATCCACCACAAGGAAGCTGCTTCTCACCGAGTCTATGGAGGGGGGCGGCATACAAATCTAATAAATAATAATAATAATAATAATAATAATAATAATAATAATAATAATTTCATTTGGCATTTTATTTAATTGGATTTTGTCACACATTCGCCTTTATTGATTCTCAACAATTCCTACATGCTCTTCTTTCTTTTCTAGGATTTAACTTTGGTTGATCCTTTGCAACTTGTAATTTTAAATAATGTAAGTCCTGGTCAGATCAAATATTTCCTCTTTCTGTTATCTTCCTAGTTTCTTTCTTCTTCTTCTTCTCGGTGTTTCTTTGCATCCCAACATTCTTTGCATCTTGGCTCTCCTGCCCAAATCTTGCATGAAGCTACTATCCAGTTTTCAATGCTGATTCTAATACAGGTGTTCCTTGACCTACGACCGCAATTGAGCCCAGAATTTATGCTGCTAAATAAGACATTTGTTAAGTGAGCTTTGTCCTGTTTTACTACTTTTGTTGCTAAATTGTTAAGTGAATTATAACAATAGCATTTAGACTTATATATCCCTCCACAGTGCTTTACAGCTCTCTCTAAGCGGTTTACAGAGAGTCTGCATATGGCCCCCAACAATCTGGGTCCTCATTTTACCGACCTTGGAAGGATGGAAGGCTGAGTCAACCTTGAGCCTACTGAGATTCGATCTGTCAAACTGCTAGCAGTCGGTGATCAGCAGAAGTAGCTTGCAGTACTGCTATTTAACGACTGCACTACCAATTACTGCAGTTGTTAGGTTAGGAATTATTAGATTATGTGATAAACTTCAAAAGCCTAGCTGATGTATCATAGAAACATAGAAGACTGATGGCATCTAGTCTTCCCTTATATTATTTCCTGTATTTTATCTTAGGATGGATCTATGTTTATTCCAGGCATGTTTAAATTCAATTACTGTGGATTTACCAAACAGGTCTGCTGGAAGTTTGTTCCAAGCATCTACTGCTCTTTCAGTCAAATAATATTTTCAGTCAAATAATATTTTCATAGAAACATAGAAGACTGACGGCAGAAAAAGACCTCATGATCCATCTAGTCTGCCCTTATACTATTTTTTGTATTTTATCTTAGGATGGATCTATGTTTATCCCAGGCATGTTTAAATTCAGTTACTGTGGATTTACCAACCACGTCTGCTGAAATTTTGTTCCAAGGATTTACTACTCTTTCAGTGAAATAATATTTTCTCATGTTGCTTTTGATCTTTCCCCCAACTAACTTCAGATTGTGTCCCCTTGTTCTTGTGTTCACTTTCCTATTAAAAACACTTCCCTTCTGAACCTTATTTAAACCTTTGACATATTTAAATGTTTTGATCATGTCCCCCCTTTTCCTTCTGTCCTCCAGACTATACAGATTGAGTTCATGAAGTCTTTCCTGATAGGTTTTATGCTTAAGACCTTCCACCATTCTTGTAACCCATCTTTGGACCCGTTCAATTTTGTCAATATCTTTTTGTAGGTGAGGTCTCCAGAACTGAACACAGTATTCCAAATGTGGTCTCACCAGCATTCTATATAGCGGAATCACCATCTCCCTCTTCCTGCTTGTTATACCTCTAGCAGTCAAATAATATTTTCAGTCAAATAATATCAGATGAGTTCCCAGAATTCCCCATGACATGGTCATTCTGGAGAATTCTGGAAATAGAAGACCACAGATCTGGAGTAATCAAAATGGGGTTTTGTTCCAAAACAATTCATCGTTCAAAAATAGCTTCTGTTCATTGGACTGTTAACATTTGGTCTTTGAAGGATTAGAACACTGATAAAGCATCCATTCTGTTTGGAATACTCCTGCCTTTGTGCTACCTTTGTTAGGCAGTTATGGATTCTACTTTGTTGCAGGCATATAAAGCAGGCATGTATTGTGGCTGATTCTCTTTTAGTCCTTCTTGGATGGTTTCTCCCATATTTATCTTCTAAAACCTTCCGATCATCCGCTCTGCATTTGAGATTGTCACAACAGTGGCATCTATTTCATCAAAATTCATTTTCAAGGCTATTTCTCGATAAGGGTTTTGTGTTCATGAAAAATATCCAGATTGCTATGTGATTTTTAGAGGAGTTCAAAAAATATTGTATTTCCTCTGCAACTCTCCGAGGATTCTTACCTGTGACCTCAACACAATACATTTATTTAAGGGCAGGAAAAAAAGTAATTAGCAATGAATTTTGATATTATTTATTTAGTCAAATACATAATGTAAGGTTCAGAGGATATAGTCATAGTAAAATACAGTAATAGGAGAATGGAAGATAAGACATTATGAATAATGTGGAAGAAATAATCATTGGGAATAATAGGATTCATAAACATAAACATAAGAGAGACATTAGGACAAGGGACGTAAGGCACACTGGTGCACTTATGCATGCCCCTTACTGACCTCTTAGGAATCTGGAGAGGTTGACCGTGGATAGTCTAAGGGTAAAATTTTGGGGGTACAGAGTCTGGTAAAGAATTCCATGCTCGATTACTAAAGTCGTATTTGTTGCAGTCACGTTTGGAGCGGTTAATATTAAGTTTGAATCTGTTGTGTGTTGTTGTGGTTGAAGCTGAAGTAGTCCTTGACAGGGAGGGCATTGTAGTATATAATCGTATGGGCTATGCTTAGATCATTACAGTGATCCCCCGATTATCGCGAGGGTTCCGTTCCAAGACCCCTCGCAATAATCGATTTTTCGGGATGTAGTGGTGCGGAAGTAAAAACACCATCTGCGCATGCGCGCCCCTTTTTCCATGGCCACACATGCGCAGATGGTGGAGTTTGCGTGTGGGCGGCGGGGAAGACCCAGGGCCGCCCAACAGCTGATCTGCTCCGCAGCGCGGCAGCAGCGAGGAGCCGAAGATGGGGTTTCCCCGTTGCAACGGGGAAACCCCATCTTCGGCTCCTCGCTGCTGCCGCGCTGCGGAGCAGATCAGCTGTTGGGCGGCCGAAGGAACCTTCCCTGGGTCTTCCCGCCGCCCAGGCAAAGGGGAAACCCCAAGATCGCTTGCCGCTTGCCCGTTCGGCCGCCCGCCCGGCTGCTCGCTTGCCGCTTGCCCGTCACCCGCCCACCCAGCCGCTCGCTTGCCGCTTGCCACTTGCCCATTCGGCCGCCCGCCCGGCTGCTCGCTTGCCGCTTGCCCGTCACCCGCCCACCCAGCCGCTCGCTTGCCGCTTGCCCGTTCACCCGCCCGCCCGGCTGCTCGCTAGCCACTCGAGAGCAAGAGGGGGAGAGATAGAGAAAGAGAGAGAAGGGAAGAAAGAGATGAGAGAGGGAGGAAGAGAGTGTGAGAGAGGAAGAAGCAAGATAGAGAAAGAGAGAGAGAAAGAAAGATGAGAAAGGAAGGGAGTGACGTCATCGGGTGGAAAAATCGCGATATAGCCTTTCGCAAAGATCGAGATCGCGAAACTCGGGGGATCACTGTATTAAGAAAGGACAATCTGGAAGCACTTCAGGTGAGATTCACAGCATGAACCTAAGCCAGTACAGTATATGGTGTTGAATCCAACCCATTGTAAATTGTAAACAGTGGTTTATAGCTAAATGTATTCTTGATGGCTTAATGGTGTAATATTAAATCATGATATGGCTGAATGCACTGTCAGAAACTGTTCTTCTGTATTAAGTTGTGCATTGTGCATTCAAAAGTGCTTTTGGCTAAGCAACAGAGATGGGCAGCATATAAGTTTAATACATACATTTAATAAGTAGAATTTTGGTTGAATTTTAAGCTGCTGTACTTATTTTTTAAATGTTTTCTTTTAGTTATAACTTTACATCGGGGGGCTAATTATTGTCAGCTTCTTCAATTTGCATTTTCTCAATTTTAAAACAGAATTTAAAACTAGCAGCTGAGTCTTTTTTGGAAACTCTTACGTGAACCCAGATAGCTATAAAAGACTATTTTGCAATGTCTGACTAAGAAGCGATTTAATATTTTTTAAACGTGCTGGACTTCAATTCCCATTCTTCTTTATTATTGTGGCAGTTTGCCAAACCAGCTTGGCAACAAGGAAGATGTAATCTCATGGAGGCATCAGTTTAGATAAGATGGTCTGTGCAAGAATAAAGTGACCATTCCATTGTAGTGGATGATAACCCAACCATCAGCATTCTCTTAGAATGAGGGATATTGGCAGTTATATTCCAGTTCTAGATGCAAGATCAAAAATCTCACCACCCTGATTCTGGGTAAGTGTCTTGTTTATGGTGTTGGGTACCTGGAGTGCAAGCATGAAACCTGCCCATTTGGCCTCTCTCATAATTCTGGTTTCCCTCACAATTGGCCTCCATCACAATTCTGCACAATTGGCCTCTGTCAGAATTCTGCACAGCCTAAAGCCTGAGAATAAAATGGAGAAGGAGAAGATGTTTCCCTCCTCCCAAAACAGTAGCATCAGAAGATCAGACAGACCAAAAGAAATAGTATACTTTCGGTATTTGCCACTTTGAAATGTGGCACAATTAAGGTTGTGTTATGGCCAATTTTGAACATCATTCATTGCCCAGACCTGGGTCCAAGGTGGATCAAAATGGAAATTTGTTTGTTTGTCAAACATGTACACGATAGCAGGTATAAATGTGAACATGGACATAAAGAAAGGAAAGGAATACAGATAAATGGGGATAGTAGGACAGGGATGGTTGGCACACTGGTGAACATATGCACACCCTCTTTTTGGATCTCATAGGAATGGGGTGAGGTCAACGGTGGGCAGTTTAAAGTTGAAGCTGTGAGGGTTTGAAGATGTAACAACAGAATCAGGTAGAGCAGAAGGAATTCAGGAGATATAACTAGGGAAAATCTTTAGACCCTGGGTCACAATTTTCCATTTATTTAAATGTATTAGCAATGAACAATAATGTAGAATAGATAGATCGATAGATTGATAAATTGATAGATAGATGAGAGATAGATAGAAAGAAAGAAAGAAAGAAAGAAAGAAAGAAAGAAAGAAAAAACAATTGCTGCCAACCTGCCTTCCATTGAGGACCTGTATACTGCACGAGTCAAAAAGAGGATGGGGAAAATATTTACTGACCCCTGACATCCTGGACACAAATTGTTTCAACTCCTACCCTCAAAATGTTGCTACAGAGCACTGCACACCAAGACAACTAGACACAAGAACAGTTTTTTCCGAATGCCATCACTCTGCTAAACAAATAATTCCCTCAACACTGTCAGACTTTCTACTAAATCTGCACTTCTATTCTACTAGTTTTTCTCTTCATTCCTATCATCCTTTTCCTCCCATGTTGACTGTATGGCTGTAACTTGTTGCTTATATCCTAAGATTTTTATTAATATTGCTTCTTCGTTGCTTATTTGACCCCTATGACAATCATTAAGTGTTGTACCACATGATTCTTGACAAATGTATATTTTATTTTATGTACGTTGAGAGCATCTGCACCAAGACAAATTCCTTGTGTGTCCAATCACACTTGGCCAATAAAATTCCATTCTATTCTATTCCATTCCATTCCATTCCATTCCATTCCATTCCATTCCATTCCATTCCATTCCATTCCATTCCATTCTAGACAGACAGACAGACAGACAGACAGACAGACAGACAGACAGACAGACAGACAGACAGACAGACAGAAAAAGATATAGTCTTATTTAATTAGATTAGCTAAGAACCTGGAACTGGCTAATAGAAAATCTAAATTGGCTATTGTTTTTTTTCTTTTGTTCTCCCCTAGATCTCATTCTATACCAAGATGAAATCCACCACCATGAATATCCTCCTTTGTCTGTTGATTGGTAAATGTTCTTGCTATTCTTCTTCACCTTTGGTCTTCTCTAGGGGAGATTTAGAATATTCTTGGGAATCTCTCAGATGCAAAATGTCAGGTCCACCCAATTAAACTGATTTATTGCTATGCACAGGAGTTCCCAACTAAGGATTCGCACTTGCTTGGAATTAGATAAGATCCAGAGGAATTTATGTGGGGTGGGACTTAGTTTGCTTGTGGCTATGTAAGGATTCCAGGCAGATTCCTTTTTAATTCCGCCTCCAGGTTCTGCCAGTCCTTCTGATCTTTTTTTAATAAAAGTTGTGGTCACAGAGATAACGTGCTTAGCCTTGGGGCAGGCTAATGTCCAACTTTTATCCCTAATTCTTTTTCTCCCAATGGTTGGTGGTCTCACAGCTCTGGTTGCAGAAAGCAAGGAACAATTTCACCAACAGCTTTCCTAATTATAAGTAATATACTTGCCATTGGAAAGAGGAATCAAGTACCCCCATACCCCCACCTCCTCTGAGGCAGAGCTTTTACCCAGACAAGATCCAACAATCATGGTAGATTTGTAGAAACTGGATTTGAAAACCACCCATTTCCAGAAATTTACAAGGCTTATCTCACGTGGCTTAGCTAATCATGAGAACACAAGCATAGTCCTTCGTGCAGAATGCAGCTGCGAGAGCAGTCATGGGCTTCCCTAGGTATGCCCATGTTACACCAACACTCCGCAGTCTGCATTGGTTGCCGATCAATTTCTGGTCACAATTCAAAGTGTTGGTTATGACCTTTAAAGCCCTTCATGGCATCGGACCAGAATATCTCCGAGACTGCCTTCTGCCGCACGAATCCCAGCGACCGATTAGGTCCCACAGAGTGGGCCTTCTCTGGGTCCCGTCAACTAAACAATGTCGGTTGGCAGGCCCCAGGGGAAGAGCCTTCCCTGACTCTCTGGAACCAGCTCCCCCCAGAGATTAGAACTGCCCCTACCCTCCTCGCCTTTTGCAAACTCCTTAAAACCCACCTTTGCCGTCAGGCATGGGGGAAATGAGATATCTCCCCCGGGCCTATACAATTTATGTATGGTATGCTTGTGTGTATGTCTGTTTAATAATGGGTTTTTTTAATATTTTAAATTGTAAATTATTAGATTTGTTATAAACTGTTTTTATTGTGTTGTGAGCCGCCCCGAGTCTACGGAAAGGGGCGGCATACAAATCTAATAAATAAATAAATAAATGAATGAATGAATGAATGAATGAATGAATGAATAAATGAGATTGATCCTTTGGGACAGGGCTTGAGGAAGTTGGAGTCCTGGGAAAATTGGGCACTGTGTTCGAATTAGGGCTGCATGTCATTAAACCACTGGTTTGGACTGAGTGTGTTATGAGCCAATGAGTGCCATTGCCTCCCCAATGAATAATGTAGCGCAGAAGAGATGTAGAGAATGGGATTGTCTCTTCTCTATTACATTCGCATGACAGGTTCTCTTCTCAATAGCATCTTTAGAATTGGGAGGGAGAAATTAAGGGCTGTATTTTTCTAATCATTTCATAATAATTTTTTTTTTTTGCAGGGTTCCCTCTACTGAAGGCAAATGACCCCACAGGTGAGTAACTTCATAAGCTGATATCTCCTGGCTTCCTATAAACAGGGAAGACCTCTTCAAAATTTACTGAACATAGCAATAGCAGTTTTTGCTGCACTGGAGACAAATGCCTTCTGTATCCAATCACACTTGGCCAATAATGGATTCTATTCTGTTATACGTAGCAATCCTTTGCTCCTTGACTAACTAGAGTTGCAGATCCCAGACAAAGAGAATGTTAACCATCTTTCTTTTCCTTTATCCAGATAAAGACAGCCCCTTTTATTATGGTAAGTATATCTCATTCTCTGCAGTGTTTTAATAGCATGTGTTTGGATATAGAGCTTATAAAAAGGAGGAAAAATACGGGGAATGATTGTACCCTATAATAGACTGTTTCCCCCATTCACACACTGGTGTGCATCTCCTTCAAGAATGTTTTTTTTAATAAAAGTGAGGATAAGGAAACATTTTTGAGAGAAGAAAACTGTTTAGAGAAAATATTAAAAGAAAAGAGTAATGATGCAAAAGCACAGGCAAGTAATATACAGTGTTCCCTCGATTTTCGCGGGTTCGAACTTCGCGAAGTCTATACCACGGTTTTTCAAAAATATTAATTAAAAAATACTTCGCGAGTTTTCCCCCTATACTATGGTTTTTCCCACCCGATGACGTCACATGTCATCGCCAAACTTCCGTCTGCTTTTAATAAATTTTTTTTAATAAACTTTAATAAATAAACATGGTGAGTAATAATCTAAATGGTTGCTAAGGGAATGGAAAATTGCAATTTAGGGGTTTAAAGTGTTAAGGGAAGGTTTGTGATACTGTTCATAGCCAAAAATAGTGTATTTACTTCCGCATCTCTACTTCGCGGAAATTCGACTTTCGCGGGCGGTCTCGGAACTCATCCCCCGCGAAAAGTGAGGGAACACTGTATACAGAATGTTATTGCAAGTGGAAGAGGGAGTGATAAAAAGGCCTGACAAGATGTTGGCAAAATGAATTACAAATTGACGAAAGAGAGATGAAAGATATAGTAGAAAACATACAAAAAATAAAGAATACAAGGGTTAGAGAGATGAGAAGGAAAATCTTACATAAATGGTATTATACACCATCACAACTTGCACACTTCCAGAGGAAAGGGAAAGGTAAGTGTTGGCATGGGTGTCAAAAGAAAGGAGTTTTCGTGCATATGTTCTGGGAGTGTGCTGAAGTTCAGAAATTCTGGAAGGAAGTGCAGAATGAAATAAGCAAGATGTTAAACATTAAGTGGATAATTACAAAAGAAATAGTGTTCTGTCTGGTTTCCCCCAGACCTCAACACCAACTGGAAAAAACAGCCAGACACTCTGGTAAAAGCAAAAGTACTTTATAGCTGGAAAAAATAAACACAGAGGAAAACCTGTTCTTCCCAACAGACAGGCTATAATACTTTACAGCAGAGTCCTGATGTCCAGACAATACAGCAAGCTTCTTGCTGGCACACCCACCCCAAGGTTTCAGTAGTCAAAGGCACAAACCAGGATTCCAAGACGCCAAAGTTCACAGCCAGGTCCCAAGACTCTCAAAGATAAAACTCCACAAGCCAGGAAGGGTGGGTCTGCCTTTTAGCCTTTCCAAAGAGCACCACACCCAAACCCAGCTGTTGCCTCTTTAATGCTGAAAGTACCCAGCCAATTGGTCCCTTCGCTGTGTAGCTCTTCTCTGTCGCAGATCAATTATGGCTTGTGCATTTTCCTCTAAGGAATCCAGGCTGCTTGCTGGGGAGAGCTCCCTCTGGGGGGACTCTGGCTGTCCTCCCTCTTCCTCAGCCTGGGATTCCTCCTCCTCGTCTGCCTGCACCTCCTGTTCCTCATCCTCTCCCTCTGAGCTGGAAACCGACAGAAGATCAGCCGTTCCCTGAGGGGCCTCAGACGGAACCACAACAAATAGCGGTATTAGTTAAACCAAGAGAACTGAGAGATTTTAAAGAAATAAAAACTGCAGCACTGGAAAGCGCTCAAGCAGTAGTGGTATTGGGTTGGAAAGAGGCTAAAAAATGGACATTACAGAATTGGTACTGGTACATGGTGGATCACATTCACTTTGAAATTATGGAAATAAGATTAAATAACTTTAATGAAAACAAACTGGATAAACTGATGGAACGATGGGACAAGGTGAAAGATTATATGTTAAGTAAAATTTGCGACGAAAAGGTGAAAAATAAACTCAAATCACTCTTTGAATTGTAAATAAATGCAAATCAGAGCTGAGGAAATAACAGAATATATACTCTTAAACAATTGAACCCCACCAACTGGTGGTGGGGAATGTATGTTTAGTCGGGTGATGGGACACATGCACAGAGCACTGTTGTATGTTGTTTGTACCGTGTTATCTATGTGCAAAAACCAATAAAATATATATATCATAGTTCCCTCTAAGCTGAGCAGTGAGCAATCGCTCACTTAAAAATCATAATCAACTCAGAGTTTTCCAAACCTGCCCAGAAGCCGAGAGGGAAAGAGTGGGAGGGAAGGAGAGAGAGAGGAAGAGAGGAAGAGAGAGAAACAGATAGAAAAAAGAGAGGAAGGAAAAGAGAAAGAAAAAGAATGGGAGTAAGGAAGAGAGAAAGAAAATCAAAATCTAGTTTGAAACTAGCTCAACTATTTAAGTGGCATTTTGATATTGATAGAGTTGCCCTATTGTGAGCTCACCGTTATAGACACACAGTACAGTATTTTATTTTGAAATTCTCTGAGGCAAAACAGGGTGGGTTTTTTATTTGTTTTATTAATTTAATTTAATTTAATTTAATTTAATTTAATTTAATTTAATTTAATTTAATTTAATTTAATTTAATTTAATTTAATTTAATTTAATTTAATTTAATTTAATTTAATTTAATTTAATTTAATTTAATTTAATTTAATTATTTAACTATTTAACTATTTAACTATTTAACTATTTAACTATTTAACTATTTAACTATTTAACTATTTAACTATTTAACTATTTAATTATTTAATTATTTAATTATTTAATTATTTGATTATTTAATTCTGTGCCGCCCAGTCCCGAAGGGACTGCCGCTCAGACAATATACTTTTCCGCCCACCCCCCAAAAAAATTAGAGGGAACACTGATATACAGTATATATATTTTTAAAAAGAATGTTATTTTTCCCCCCTTTCCACAAAAACTGTCCCTAAACACATTCTTTTTCTTAGCCAACTGGAATTCTTCAGCCCAGGAGAAAGCTGCCCTCCGCCCATTTTTTGTCTTGTGAAGTGGGCAGTATTGAAATGAGCAAAACAGACTTTGCTGCTAATCTAAACAACTCTCAATGGCCTCCTTTCTCTTCTAGATTGGGAGTCGCTCCGTTTTGGCGGTTTGGTCGTTGCCGGCGTTCTGTCTTTTCTGGGAATTATTGTCCTCTTTAGTAAGTGGAAATAACAAGGGGGAAGGAGAACAATTCCGGCGGGGAGGGGGAATGATGTCTGTGTGGATTCCTTAAGGTCTGGCTCTCCATAAGAAAGGGGGGGTTGCCTTGTTTTATGAATGTATGTTTACGATCCGATTCTTCCCTGGGCTAAATAAATTTATTTATTGGACTTCGACTTCTAGGCTGCCCAATCCCGAAGGGCTCATGGTGGCTTACAACAATGATAAAAACACAATGTAAATAGATACAAAGCGATAAAAAGAAGTCAAACATTATCTAAAACTAAAACCCCATTAAAAAGTTATTAAACAAATGTCCTTTCTCAGTTGAAGTGTCAATGTATTTCATGGTGAGCTTTGAGAGGAAGCATTTAAGTCCTCCCTCTCTTTCATTCCTTCCTAATGAAATGAGTCTTCAGAGAGGGGCGGCATACAAATCTAATAAATTATTATTATTATTAATTATTGTAAGTGTTTGGTTTTCCCTTTCCTCTCCCCATTCATTTTTCTTTTTACATTCTCTCTCTCTCTCTCTCCCTCCTCCATTTCTCTCCTCCCTCTCTCACTCATTCACTCTCTCTCTCCTCCCTCCCTCTCTCATTCATTCTCTCTCTCTCTCCTCCCTCCCTCTCTCCCCCTCCTCCCTCCCTCCATCTCTCTCCCTCTCTCTCCCTCCCTCCTTCTCCCCTCTGCCTCTCCCTTTCCTTCTCCATCTCTCCTCCCTTTTTCTCCCTCCCTCTCTCCTCTACCCCTCTCCTGCAGTTGGAGTCACATTCTCCAACATGCCATTATGTAGTTCTCTTGGCTTTGGCTCAGCCCTGGTGGAACACAATGATGTCTAAATTAATCCCCCATAGCTATTGTATGCAGCAAACATAGCAGATATTTTACATTATTACTCTTTTAGCATTTTAACAACCATGGAAACTCAGTTTTAAGGATTGATACTATAGTATAGTTAGTCCAAGTGTAACTGACTGATTGGATGCCAAATTGTGGTTTTAATATAGCTTTTATCTGTTACTTATTAGTTTATACTAGAATTTTTAACTGGGTATTCCTTGAGTGTTTTTATTTGTCCTGGTAGTCTTCGACTGTAATAAACTTGGTTTCATTTGGATTATGGTTTAACATAGGGTAGGAATCTGGCCAATATCTTCCATATGCAAAGTGTGTTTTAAGCAAAACCTCATTGTCTCCTGGAATAGAACCCGGGTTTATCCATCTCAGTGTTTCCCAACTTTAGCCCTTTTAAGATATGCGGACTTAAACTCCCAGAATTCTGGCTGGGGAATTCTGGGAGTTGAAGTCCATTTCCTTTAAAGTTGCCAAGTTTGGGAAACACTGATCCAAACCCATAGAGTATTGCTCCATGGCACTGGACCAGATTACCTCAGGGACCGCCTTCTGCTGCACGAATCCCAGCAACCAGTTAGGTCCCACAGAGTGGGTCTTCTCTGGGTCCCGTCAACCAAACAATGTCGCTTGGCGGGGCCCAGGGGAAGAGCCTTCTCTGTGGCGACCCCAGCCCTCTGGAACCAACTCCCCCCAGAGATTAGAATTGCCCCCACTCTCCTTGCCTTTCGTAAGCTGCTTAAAACCCACCTCTGCTGCCAGGCATGGGGGAATTGAGATATACTTTCCCCTTAGGCCTTTACAATTTTATGCATGGTATGTCTGTATGTATGATTGGTTTTTATAATAATGGGTTTTTAACTGTTTTTAGTATTGGATTATTGTTATATGCTGTTTTGTTACTGTTGTTAGCCGCCCCAAGTCGGCGAAGAGGGGCGGCATACAAATCCAATAAATAAGTAAGTAAGTAAGTAAGTAAGTAAGTAAGTAAGTAAGTAAGTAAGTAAGTAAGTAAGTAAATAAACACAGTGACCTTCCTGCTTCCTAATACAGTGAACCCTCGATCATCGCGAGGGTTCCGTTCCAGGACCCCAAGCGATGATCGATTTTTCGCGAAGTAGCGGTGCGGAAGTAAAAACACCATCTGCACATGCGCAGATGGTGTTTTTACTTCCACCGCCCTTCGCCCGCCCACCCCGTTGCTCGCGCCTGGGGTTTCCCCGCGTGCGCGCCGCCCGCCCACGCCATTGCTGGGGCCGCTTCCCAGCTGGGAAGCGAAGCTGGGGTCCCCGCGCGCGCGCGCCCGCCCACGCTACGAGCGGCATTTCACCTTCCCTCCCAGGCAAAAAGATGCCGGCATTCTGGGCTGATGGGGTCGGACTTCCCAGGCGGAAGGCGTGCCCCTCTCCCCGCATCTTTTTGCCTGGGAGGGAAAGTGAAATGCCGCTCGTAGCAGCTGCTAGAGCCGCCGGCATTTCACTTTCCCTCCCAGGCAAAAAGATGCCGGGGCACGCCTTCCGCCTGGGAAGTCCGGCCCCATCATCCCAGAATGCCGGCATCTTTTTGCCTGGGAGGGAAAGTGAAATGCCGGCGGCTCTAGCAGCTGCTACGAGCGGCATTTCACCTTCCCTCCCAGGCAAAAAGATGCCGGCATTCTGGGCTGATGGGGTCGGACTTCCCAGGCGGAAGGCGTGCCCCTCTCCCCGCATCTTTTTGCCTGGGAGGGAAAGTGAAATGCCGCTCGTAGCAGCTGCTAGAGCCGCCGGCATTTCACTTTCCCTCCCAGGCAAAAAGATGCCGGGGCACGCCTTCCGCCTGGGAAGTCCGACCCCATCAGCCCAGAATGCCGGCATCTTTTTGCCTGGGAGGGAAGGTGAAATGCCGCTCGTAGCAGCTGCTAGAGCCGCCGGCATTTCACTTTCCCTCGCTGCAGCCGCGCGCCCCTCGCCTTCGCCTCACCTGACGGAGCCTTCTCCGTCCCTTTCCTGCTGCACCGGTCTGGGGCCAAGTGGCGGGGGGCGGCCGGGACCTCGCCTGTCTCCGCCGCCCGCATCGCCCCGCCTCTGCTGCAAGCGCACGAAAAAAAAGAGAGAAGGCTTCTACCAGAAGCCGGGGACGGCGGGCAGGGGCATGAAGGATCTCTTGCGGGGGAAAAGCCGCTAGCCAGCTTTCGGAGCTGGTAGAAGCCTTCTCTCTTTTTTTTCATGCGCTTGGCGAGGAAAGGCAGGCGGGGAGGAGGCGACGGGGCCAAAGGGGGCCGAGGGAAGCTCGGCTGCGGTCGAGAGAGAAACGGCTTGGGCTCGCCGCAAGAAAAAAAAGAGACAGGCTTTTAGTTTTGGCTGCGGGGGGAGGGAATCCCGCCGCAAGGTAAGCTTCGGGGCGGGGCGGGCGGGGCCCTTTTGTGCCAGTCGGGGAGGCGGTGGCGGCTGCAGCAGAGGCGGGCGGGGGAGGCCGGCCCGCCGGAGGGGCGATGCGGGCGGCGGAGACAGGCGAGGTCCCGGCCGCCCCCCGCCCACTTGGCCCCAGACCGGTGCAGCAGGAAAGGGACGGAGAAGGCTCACTGGCAGCCCTTGCCCATCGCCGCGCCTTCGCTTCCCCCCCTCCCCCGCTGGATCCGGCAGCGTGCTGAGGGGAATTGCCGCGGACTGGAGGCAGTGAGGCAGACCGGCTCCGAGGCGAGCGGCCGGAGCTGCGCCCTCCTTCGCCCGCCAGGTGAGGCGAAGGCGAGGGGCGCGCGGCTGCAGCGAGGAGCCGAAGATCCGGGCGGGGAAGACCCAGGGAAGGTTCCTTCGTCCGCCTAGCAGCTGATCTGCTTGGCAGCGCAGCACCAGCGAGGAGCCGAAGATCTTCGGCTCCTCGCTGCTGCTGCGCTGCCGAGCAGATCAGCTGCTAGGCGGCCGCTCGAGAGCAAGAGGGGGAGAGATAGAGAAAGAGAGAGAAGGAAAGAAAGAGATGAGAGAGGGAGGAAGAGAGTGTGAGAGAGGAAGAAGCAACATAGAGAAAGAGGGGGAAGACCCAGGGAAGCCTCTGCCCGGCGGGGAAACTCCACCATCTACGCATGCGTGGAAGGGCACGCATGCGCAGATGGTGGAGTTTACTTCCGGGTTGAAAACTAGCGAAATAGCCCTTTCGCGATCCTTGAGGACGCGAAACTCGAGGGTTCACTGTATATGTTTCCTAACCATTCTAGGAAGACACAGGGACTGAAGCTGATTATTTTGCCTGCTTAACTGTCTTAGATATCTCAGATATCCTGGGTGATTTTGCCCCATCCTTTTCTTGTTTTAATTGTAATCTTTCTCACCTCCCCCCCCCACCCCAACAGGTGGAAAGTGCAGGTGCAAGTGGCGAAAGAAAAGCAGGTAAGAGATCTTTTGTTAAAAAAAGTGGGGGGCCACATTAAGACAGAAGGGGTGGACTCCTGTTGAGGCCGTGTTTTTCAACCTTTCAACTTTTCTTAAGATGGGTGGACTTCAACTCCCAGAATTCCCCAACCAGCACGGAATCCTGGGAGTTGAAGTCCAGACTCCTTAAAAGTTGCAAAGTTGAAAACCACAGAGTTTGAAGCTCACTTGGGTAGGCAGATTTGGCCTTCACGCTCCTCGTTTGGGGACGAAAGTGAGGTTGAATCTCCTTTCCAAAAATGAGAAGTGGGAGCGAGAATGCAAATCTTGGTTCCAGCTTCTTCTTTAAACTCCATTTTTTCCCTTTCTATCTAGCACGAGCATCAATTCAGCACAAAAACAGCCTCTTGCAGGTAAGAGAACCTGCAGAGGATTCTGTGTGGATCTAGAATCGCCTTTCCCGCCTGACAAGTCAATTTTTTAAATGTGGGATGAGGGCAGTAATAGGTTTAATTTACCTTTACTACCAGTTCTGAGATGCGTGCGCATGCATGCATAGCTCGTCCATTATGACACATGGGTGGGTGGGCGGAGCTTCCCACAGCTGCTGCTACTGGTTCTCCCAAACCGGGGCAAACCAGTAGCAACCCACCACTAATGGTATGGAACTGGAAAAGGTGCAAAAAAGGGCAACAAGAATGATCAAGGAAATGGAGCACCTCCGTTATGAAACCAGGTTGCAACCACTTGGTCTCTTCAGCCTTGAAAGATGGTGTTTAAAGGGTGAATTGATCGAAGTGTATAAAATCATGCATGGGATAGAAAAGGTGGATAGAGAAAAATTCTTTTCTCTATCACACAGTACTAGGACAAGGGGGTACTCCCTAAAGCCCATAGGTAAGAAAGTGAGGACAAATAAAGGGAAATATTTCTTCACCCAGAGGGTCGTTGGTTTATGGAATTCACTTCCAGAAGAGGTCGTGACAGCTGTCAGCCTGGATAGCTTCAAGGCAGGATTAGACAGATTCATGGATGCCAAGTGTATCGGTGGTCATTGAAATGGATGTCCATGTGCTGCCTCTATGTTGGTTGAGGCAGGCAGGATTCCCTTGAGTACCATTTGTTGGGGGTCAAGGGAAAGGGAGGGTCTTGCCTTCTCTTTCTGCTCAAGATCCCCATGGACAATTGGTGGGCCACTGTGTGACACAGAATGCTGGACTCGATGGGCTTTGGTCCAATTCAGCATGGCTCTTATGCTCTTATGTTCACTGGGTGAGTGGAAAAGGCCACCATTTCTCTTCCCTAAAATGCCCTTGTTATTTGGTTTTCTACCTGGGTCTTCTAGGTGCCAGTGAGTGCTGAACGGAGCTCCTTCTCGTGATACCACCACCACCAGCCTTGCCTGTCCTCGGTGAAACGGCTCCTTCTGGATCACCCTTCTGGGCGAACCCTGTCCATGGTAGCCTATTCAATAAATTCCAGTTAAAGCAACAGCCGTTTAACATAATATGTCCAGTAATGGGTTGCAGCCGATACAGGCCTTTCTATAGAGTGGTAGTAAAAATGAAGATGCATGTGCAGCTGTGTGTGACTGGTGTGCGGATGGCGCTCTCATGTGAGATTTGGCTTCTGCGCATGCGCAGGGAACCAAATCCTGTGCGAGGACGTTCATGCATGTGCAGAAGCAAAGAAATTGCCAAAAACCAGCAATCTCTTGCATGAGAAGAATGCACAGAAGCCGAATCTCACACAAGGATGCTCGCGTGTGCAAGATTTTGCCATTTTTCAGTGATTTCCCTGCTTTTGCACATGCACGAACATCCTCATGTGAGATTTGCCTTCCTGCGCATGTGCAGAATCTCAGGCAGATGTGTGCACACCCACCCGCTAGATGTGTGCCTGCCTGCCTGCGCCAGTCTTACAGAAGCGCACCAGTAGCACCGGCGACGAGGAAACCCCACCTGAATATGGCCTATAGCTATGTTACCTTTTTTGACTTGGTGTTTCAGTGCTTTGACCGTAAGAAAATCATTTGTAGGAAAACCATTGTGGGTTTTGCTCTGGTTGTTGTTTTAAGACCAGGGGAATTGATCTCCTACCCCCCCCCCCCCCACCCCGTGTTTGGCTCCGAGTAGCTTCCTTGAGCTTTTGGAAAGTGGAGACACATCCGAACGCTCACGAGCCCACAAACAATATATTGACTTTTATTTACAATGTATTTCATGGGGGATGCCGCATCGCTAAGGGAAAGCCCATCGAGGAAATCCACGTGTCCTTCGGAAGAAACCTTGCCTGTGGTTGTAATTGCTTGCGATTTCTGACTGAGCTAGTCCAGCAAACGATACAGTAGAGTTATCTCCACGTCTAGGAGATTTGGTGACTCTGAATAACACGATGGCTATTTACGGGTTGAAATATAAACACCGGACTGTATTTCTTGCAAGCCCACCTCAGTTTCAGCTAAGAGTTTTGTCCAGAATGGTTCCCATAGGCTCAGTAGATGAATCCATGTGCTTCTTATGTTACTTTGTTCTCATTCTCTCCTCGAACTCCAAAGTCCTCTTCCGGTTGGTTGAGATTTCCCTGGACCCCTTTTTGTGTGCTTGGCGGTAAACTTGTGCTTCGGTTCATGTTCTCTCCCTGACATAATTTGATGGTGAACATTGTATATGTTTATACATCCTTAAACTGGGAAACAGGAAACATACAGGCTGCAAAAAGCAGATGACTGTAATGTAGAAGTTACTTGATGTAGGTCTGCTTTGGAAAGACTTCTGCTGAACCAGGAAAATATTCATCGGAAAATACAGCCTGTCTTCAGTGAAAGGTTGAGGCAAGCTTCTAGTAGGACTGAGTGGCAGGCAGACCAGTATGTATGGGCTGGGTCCCACTGCTAAGCAAAGTTGGTTCTTCCTATGACGTGTGGATTTCAACTCCCAGAATTCCCGAGTTAGCATGATTGGCTCAGGAATTCTGGGAGTTGATGTCCACAAGTTATAGGACAGCCAATTTTGTCTATCCCCAGGCTGGGCTGCTAACCCAGTGAAGATCAATGGGACTTATTTCTAGAGAAGTAGCAACAGCAATAGCACTTAGACTTATATACCGCTTCACAGTGCTTTTATAGCCCTCTCTAAGCAGTTTACAGAGTCAGCCTATGGTCCCCGACAATCTGGGTCCTCATTTTACCCACCTGAGAAGGATGGAAGGCTGAGTCAACCTTGAGCCGGTGGTGAGATTCAAACTGCTAAATTGCAGTCAGCCGGCAGTCAGCAGAAGTAGCCTGCAGTTCTGCGCTCTCGCCACTGCGCCACCGCGGCTCAAGTATCAGACAAAGCTTATATCGTTAAGACATTTAAAAGGGGTTCCAAGATTCTTTGGCTCTTGTTCACACAACATTTTGGGCTCACGATTTGGGATAGCCAATATGCCTCCCTCCCATGATAACTTAACATCATGGCCTGGTTTCCACAATAGATTAAGAACCACTCTCCCAAACCGAATCCAAAGCTATCAACCCCATTTTAAATGGCTCTGTCCACATTGTGTGAACTCGGCCGTAAGTTGGCATTTGCCTTTCAAAAAGGCTTGCATGGGTTAGAGCAGTGGCCCCCAAACTACGGCCCGCGGGCCACATGCAGCCTGCTGAGGCCATTTATCTGGCCCGCGGGTCTTTTCCAAGGCCGCACTGGAAAAGCAGTGAGAACGTCCCCCTCAATCTCATCTCACCCGAGGTAAAGTAAGGCTTGCCGAAAGCTGAGCTGGGCACAACACACACACATATACGCACACACCCTCCTCCTCCTCCTCTTTAAATTGCTAGCTCCCATTTTCTGAATGGGTATTGACTGGGAGTCCGGGGTCGGAGGGTGGAGGCTTGTCGGGTGAGTCCTCCGCGGGTAGAGAAGAGGGAGGGTGAAAGAGGGAAAAGAGAGAGAGAGAAGTGGAGAGAAAGAAAGAAAAGGGAAAGAGAAGGGAAAAAGAGCGAGGGAAAGAAGTGGAGAGGAAGGAAGGAGAGAGAAAGGGAGGGAGGGAGGAAGAGAGATAGCAAGAGAGAGAGTGAGAAAGACAGAGCGAGACAGAAAGAAAGCAAGAGAGAGAGCAAGAGGGAGAGAGAGAAAGAAAGCAAGAGAGAGAAAGAAATAAGGTATGTGCAGTGTGCATAGGAATCTGTTCACAGGGTTTTTTTATAGTCCGGCCCTCCAACAGTCTGAGGGAAAGTGAACTGGCCCCCTGTGTAAAAGGTTTGGGGACCCCTGGGTTAGAGTTATCTGATGCAGGATTGCACGCTTTAAAAAAAAATGTTTTCAAAAGAAAACAGAGCCATACAAGCAAGCAGGAAAAATAAGACTCCCCCTACCCCAAAAAAAATATTTCCAGGAATCCATTAAAAGGGAAGAAGAAAATCCAATCAAATCTACCTCATCTTCAAGGATAATAGGGGAAAAGGGGGAAAAATGGAAATTCTGAGCAATTCTCTATAAAAAAAGGTGTCGTATTGGTCAAAGTATCTGAGTTAACTCCACTGCAAAACTGCAAGCCCTCTGCCCTTCGGTTTAGCATCATTCGGCAGATCAAAAGAAAAGCAAAAAAAATCTGCTGACTTCTGCTGCCACTCAAGTTGCGGTTTGCTAGCGATTGATTATGGCTCTTAAGTCGCCTGTCTCCCACCTGCTGGCCAGCTGGTATCTCCTGCGTCCCATTGGAGAAGCGCACCTCAACAGCATCTGCTTCCCATGCTGGCCTCCTAGTGGATGCCTCTGGTACTGCACTTCCCAGGAGCCAACAGTCTTCCGGGTTGCTTCTCCTTGCGGGTAGCCGCCTCCTACCTTCGATCAGTGCCCCCCCTCAGCCCCACTGTCGCTGGGCTCAGGCGCTCAGATCAATGATGACGTGGCGGTAAATATGTGTCTTGCCCTTGAAGCTGGAGGCAATCAGGAAGTCTTGCTTGTCCACGCTGAGGTGGGCAAAGGAACGCGGGGCCTGGGTGTTGAGCTCCTGGAAGTGCTGAAAGAGGCCAGTGATGGGGTCATAGCGGTAGACTTTGCTGAAGGAGTAGTCATTGCCAAGAAAGGCATAGCGGTAGCCGGAGATGCTCAGCGGTTGGAAGACCATGGAGCCGCGCGAAGGCATCTGCTGGACATCTCGAAACATGGAACCGTCCCAGTGCATCACCTGTGGAGAGCAGAAGAGGACTCAAATGGAAAGAGCTTCAATCAAAGGCTGTAGAAACATAGAACATAGAAACATAGAAGACTGACGGCAGGAAAAGACCTCATGGTCCATCTAGTCTGCCCTTATACTATTTTCTGTATTTTATCTTAGGATGGATCTATGTTTATCCCAGGCATGTTTAAATTCAGTTACTGTGGATTTATCTACCACGTCTGCTGGAAGTTTGTTCCAAGGATCTACTACTCTTTCAGCAAAATAATATTTTCTCATGTTGCTTTTGATCTTTCCCCCAACTAACTTCAGATTGTGTCCCCTTGTTCTTGTGTTCACTTTCCTATTAAAAACACTTCCCTCCTGGACCTTATTTAACCCTTTAATATATTTAAATGTTTCAATCATGTCCCTCCTTTTCCTTCTGTCCTCCAGACTATACAGATTGAGTTCATGAAGTCTTTCCTGATATGTTTTATGCTTAAGACCTTCCACCATTCTTGTAGCCCGTCTTTGGACCCGTTCAATTTTGTCAATATCTTTTTGTAGGTGAACTGAACACAGTATTCCAAATGTGGTCTCACCAGCGCTCTATATAGCGGGATCATAATCTCCCTCTTCCTGTTTGTTATACCTCTAGCTATGCAGCCAAGCATCCTACTTGCTTTCCCTACCGCCTGACTGCACTGTTCACCCATTTTGAGACTGTCAGAAATCACTACCCCTAAATCCCTTTCTTCTGAAGTTTTTGCTAACACAGAACTGCCAAGTGCATTATTTTACATTTGGAAACATTAAACTGCTGTACAGGTGTGCAAGCCCAGAGCAGTGCTTGTTGCCACTAAGACGGCAGCAAGTCTTAGATGTGAGTGTTATTACGGGGGAAAGGGACCTAACGTTAAGTCCAGATGCAAGGACAATGGGGAAAAAATGGAAGTCCACCAACGGGAGGGATTTCATTAATTTTTTTAATGAGTCATCTACCTGATTTCATAAGCGATGACACTGCCAATCAGTTTCCGGTCACAATTCAAAGTGTTGGTCATGACCTTTAAAGCCCTACATGGCTTTGGACCAGACTACCTCCGGAACCGCCTGCTACGGCACGAATCCCAGCGACCGATAAGGTCCCACAGAGTTGGCCTTCTCCAGGTCCCGTCGACTAAACAATGTCGTTTGGCGGGCCCCAGGGGAAGAGCCTTCTCTGTGGCGGCCCCGGCCCTCTGGAACCAACTCCCCCTGGAGATTAGAATTGCCCCCACCCTCCCTGTCTTTCGTAAACTACTCAAGACTCATTTATACCGCCAGGCATGGGGGAGTTGAGATATTCCTTCCCCCTAGGCCATTACAAGTTATGCATGGTATGTTTGTGTGTATGTTTGGTTTTTATAAATAAGGGTGTTTAGTTGTTTTATTATTGGATTGTCACATGCTGTTTTTATCATTGTTGTTAACAGCCCCGAGTCTACGGAGAGGGGCGGCATACACATCCGATAAATTATTATTATTGTTAATAATAATTATTATTAATTGGAAAAGAAAAAAAACTGATTTATCTTGGCCCAATAAATTGGATTTGATTGAGCCAAGATTGAACCATGTGCCTTGGCATTTTCTCTCCTTCTGGGATCATGACCTAGCAGGAAGCATTAAGGTGTAGACTTAAATGTACTTAATGTAGGAATTCATTAAAGTCCCAGAATTTCTAACTTGCAGGCCTTAGAATCTGAAGTCAGCAAAGAGAGCACAGGTGAAATTGGATTAAATAATCTAATTCTTCCATCCCTCCAATCTGACAATGGGAAGGAGGTAACTGACTCAATGTGTTCTCTAAATGGGTCCAGGGCAGATACGGTTGCTTTGAGTTTGAAGAGAAAGGGCCAAGACTAATAATCAGCATCCAATTTTTTGGTAGGATAGAACTAAACTGGTACAATACAGCAGTTACACTAAATTCATATGTATGTGCTATTTATTGTTTGTTCAATTTATCATTGCTTCATCTGCTTTATGTGCTTGCACTACAAACGGTAGGGTGAAATATTGGCAACCAAAAGTACACTCATCAGAAAGCTCAGAAAACGTTCTGTTTGCCATACTGAACACTACAGAAATATACATTGAGTAAGGTTGTGTAAGCCATCAGAGGTCAATTCCTTATGGGTTAATTGATGACTGCCCAGTCCTTTACTCAAAATCTTGCGTCAAGGAGATGGGATGGTAACACCTGAGCAGCTGGTACCAAGCAGTTTCAACTATTGTAAGCTTTCCTAATGATGGGTAAGAATTAAGAGGGTTAACACCCAACATACCTGGAGGTTACATCTAGATCTGTCCAGCTCAATTTGAATAAATTGTGCTTCTCAATGAGATATTCATTCATTCATTCATTCATTCATTCATTCATTCGTTCGTTCATTCAATCAATCAATTTATTTTAATGCTGCCCTTCTCCTTAGACTCAGGGCGGCTTACAACATGTTAGCAATAGCACTTTTTAACAGAGGCAGAATATATTGCCCCCATAATCCAGGTCCTTATTTGACCCACCTCGGAAGGATGGAAGGCTCAGTCAACCTTGAGCTGGTGATGAGATTTGATTTGATTGGCAGAAGGCACAATTAATAATTTTCACTAAGCACACATACCGTATATTCCCCTGAAGACTATGTTCAAAAGCATGCCAGGTTTACTTGAAAATGCCACCATGTGCTAAGGCCCATATATGCTCAACCTATGACCTCTGATCTGCAAGCCACAGTGCTTGGATTACACACTAGGCCAAATGGCTACATTTCTAGAGACTATTTTATTTATTTATTTATTTATTTATCAGATTTGTATGCCGCCCCTCTCCGTAGACTCGGGGTGGCTAACAACAATAATAATACAATGTAAACAAATCTAATATTTAAGTTAATTTAAAAAACCCAATTTAAGAAACCAATCAAACATACTGACATACCATGCATAAATTTTATAAGCCTAGGGGGAAGGGAAAGTCTCAATTCCCCCATGCCTGACGACAGAGGTGGGTTTTAAGGAGCTTACAAAAGGCAAGGAGGGTGGGGGCAACTCTGATATCTGGGGGGGTTGGTTCCAAAGGGTCGGGGCAGCCACAGAGAAGGCTCTTCCCCTGGGTCCCGCCAAATGACATTGTTTAGTTGACGGGACCCAGAGAAGGCCAACTCTGTGAGACCTAACTGGTCGCTGGGATTCGTGCAGCAGAAGGCGGTCCCGGAGATATTCTGGTCCGATGCCAACACTTTGAATTGTGACTGGAAACTGATCGGCAACCAATGCAGACTGCGGAGTGTTGATGTAACATGGGCATATTTAGGAAAGCCCATGATAGCTCTCGCAGCTACATTCTGCACGATCTGAAGTTTCCGAACATTTTTCAAAGGTAGCCCCATGTAGAGAGCATTACAGTAGTCGAGCCTCGAGGTGATGAGGGCATGAGTGGCTGTGAGCAGTGACTCCCGGTCCAAATAGGGCCGCAACTGGTGCACCAGGCGAACCTGGGCAAACGCTCCCCTTGCCACAGCTGAAAGATGTTTCTCTAATGTGAGCTGTGGATCAAGGAGGACGCCCAAGTTGTGGACCCTCTCTGAGGGGGTCAATGACTCCCCCCCCAGGGTAATGGACGGACAGATGGGGTTGTCCTTGGGAGGCAAAAACCACATTGGGGGCTCTGTGAAATGTGTGACAGCAGTGAAGCAGGTACAGTAGCAACCAACCAACCAACTAGCCACCAATCTCACCTTGGAATCTCCAAGAAACCGCGTCAAACAAATGTACACATCGTCCTTGACCTTGAAATGCTTGACAGCGTAGACATCGTCCATATCAGGAATGTCCGTACGGCGCACAAATTGCTGCTTGTTCCACTGATAGACAACAGGACGCTGAGAGCTGCTGGCCAAGATGAGGTGGGGCTTGCCTGCAATCTCCAGAAATTCAGCATCCGTGTCCCGATACCAGGAATGCAAAGACTGGTGGGAATAGAAGCCATGACCATTCCAGCGGTACAAGGTGGTCGAGCCAGCCTTGGAACTGTCGGCCATGATGAAATACCAATCTCCCTCCATTCGGAAGACCTCGATGTCATTGGGCTTGCGGATACGGGAGCTCTCGATGACCTGGGTGTGCAGGAATTGTCCCGTAGCTTCATGTCGCTTGTAGATGTGGGACCCTCTGAAGAGCTGAGCTACAACCACAAAGAGTTCGCCCTCGATCACCAAGGGTTTGCACACCACAGTGGAAGAACCTGAGAAGGAGAAAGGTGGAGTCACTAAATGTTGATGTTGGAAACTTTTTTTACATTACTGTTACATTACATTACATTATCGTTACATTGTCTTAATTATGACATTACCATTCAGATGACTAGAAGACCTCCAAGGTCCTTTCTAGCTCTATTCTGATTGATTGATTGATTGATTGATTGGTGGGTTGGTTGATTTTTTTCCCCCCATAAAATGTTTTTATTTTTTTTCTCTAGCATAGAATAAATAAAAATACATAGTTTCCAACAAAACATATACATTTTTTTTTAACTTTGTAATCATTCAATGGAGGCTCTTATTCAATGGAGTCTGCGGAGAGGGGCGGCATACAAATCTAAATAATAAATAAATAATAAAATAAATAAATATATCTCTTTCTTTCACAAAAGGACTGTAGAAACTTCAGATCGTGCAGAATGCAGCTGCGAGAGCAATCATGGGCTTTCCCAAATATGCCCATGTAACACCAACGCTCCGCAGTCTGCACTGGTTGCCGATCAGTTTCCGGTCACAATTCAAAGTGTTGGTTATCACCTATAAAGCCCTTCATGGCACCGGACCAGGATACCTGCGAGACCGCCTTCTGCCGCACGAATCCCAGCGACCGGTCAGGTCCCACAGAGTTGGCCTTCTCCGGGTCCCGTCGACTAAACAATGTCGTCTGGCGGGACCCAGGGGAAGAGCCTTCTCTGTGGTGGCTCCGACCCTCTGGAATCAGCTCCCTCCAGAGATTAGAACTGCCCCTACCCTCCTTGCCTTTCGTAAACTCCTCAAAACCCACCTCTGTCGTCAAGCGTGGGGGAACTGAGACATCTCCCCCTGCCTATGTAGTTTTAGTGCATGATATGACTGTATGTATGTTTTTTATATTGGGGTTCCTTGTTTTTAGATTTTTTAAATGTACAATTGTTATTTTAGATTTTAAATTAGTAGATTTGTCAATACATATTTTTTTTAATCACTGTTGTGAGCCACCCCGAGTCTGCGGAGAGGGGCGGCATACAAATCTAAAAATAATAATAATAAATAATAATAATAATAATAATAATAATAATAATAATAATTAATAATAATAATAATAATAATAATAATAATAATAATAATAATAATAATAAATCTTATATATTCAAAAACTTCTTAAAATATAGTTTTTCTCCCTCTAATATTAATAACCTTTGCATTAATTGCTGGTCATCAATTTCACATCTTATTTGAGTCTATTTGAATCTATTGAACTAATTGTTCCAAGAAACCTGAGAAGGAGAAAGATGGAGTCACTAAGCTGTGATGCTGGAAACCTTACATTACAGTTATCTCTTTAATTACTGTCACATGGTCTTAATTATGACATTACCATTCAGATGACTAGAAGACCTCCAAGGTCCTCTCTAGCTCTATTCTGATTGATTCATTGATTGGATCTATACTGTTCCTCTCAATGCTATAGGGATGGCAAAGGATGCAGAAGATGAGAGAAGAATGTCATGCCATCCATATCATTAACCTGTTCATTTCAGCCGATTCCATTATTTTGTTTGTGATATGTACATTGAGCATAACAAAAGGAGAAAGGTTTTTCTATGGACTGGAGGGGATGTGGTTTTGCATGATTACTATTTATGTATGTATGTATGTATGTATGTATGTATGTATGTATGTATGTATGTATGTATGTATGTATGTATGTGTTTGTTTGTTTGTTTGTTTGTTTATTAGATTTGTATGCTGCCCCTCTCCGTAGACTCGGGGCGGCTCACATCAACAATAAAACAATGTAAAATAAATCTAATAATTTAAAACACTAAAAACCCCATTATTAATAAGCAAACACACACACAAACAAACAAACAAACATACCATGTATAAACTGTATAAGCCTGGGGGAGATGTCTCAATTCCCCCATGCCTGAAGGCAGAAGTGGGTTTTAAGAAGTTTACAAAAGGCAAGGAGGGTGGGGACAGTTCTAATCTCCGGGTGGAGCTGGTTCCAGAGGGTCAGGACCGCCACAGAGAAACCTCTTCCCCTGGGCCCCGCCAAATGACATTATTTAGTCGACGGGACCCGGAGAAGGCCAACTCTGTGGGACCTAACTGGCCGCTGGGATTCGTGCGGCAGAAGGCGGTCCTGGAGATATTCTGGTCCGGTGCCATGAAGGGCTTTATAGGTCATAACCAACACTTTGAATTGTGACCGGAAACTGATCGGCAACCAATGCAGACTGCAAAGTGTTGGTGTGTCATGGGCATACGTGGGGAAGCCCATGATTGCTCTTGCAGCTGCATTCTGCACGATCTGAAGTTTCCAAACACTCTTCAAAGGTAGCCCCATGTAGAGAGCATTACAGTAGTTGAACCTCGAGGTGATGAGGTGATGTTGCTTGCATTCCGCAGATGGGGCTTAATTTGTTTTTGTGGACCAATTGCAGGCATCCACGGACAGCGCTGGTCGACGGCCTGGGGCTGGGAAACCCTTGGCCTAGAGCATTTATTCAAGCATATGCACAACAGCCTTTCAAACTGAAGTTTACCACTAAATTGGTGTCAGATAAAGGTCAACAGAATTCAGGATGGCCTGGGTTTGGAGTACTTGTGGGAATGCAAGGACTCTAATCTGATGGCACACTTAACTCCGCTCACCAGCTCTGCCCGCTCTTCTCTTACAATAGTGCAGCAAATCTCTTGGTGCCTGTGTATATATGTTAAGAAGAGGATTGGAGCTAAATAGAGAGCACAAATTAAAGACCTACAAGCTACAGAAAAAGTTGACAGGCATAAAAAGCTAGGGGTAGTGATTTCTGACAGTCTCAAAATGGATGAGCAGTGTGGTCGGGCAGTAGGAAAAGCAAGTAAGATGCTTGGCTGCATAGCTAGAGGTATAACAAGCAGGAAGAGGGAGATCGTGATCCCCTTATATAGAGTGCTGGTGAGACCACATTTGGAATACTGTGTTCAGTTCTGGAGACCTCACCTACAAAAAGATATTGACAAAATCCAAAGATGGGCTACAAGAATGGTGGAAGGTCTTAAGCATAAAACGTATCAGGAAAGACTTCATGAACTCAATCTGTAAAGTCTGGAGGACAGAAGGAAAAGGGGGGACATGATCGAAACATTTAAATATGTCAAAGGGTTAAATAAGGTCCAGAAGGGAAGTGTTTTTAATAGGAAAGTGAACACAAGAAGAAGAGGGCACAATCTGAGGTTAGTTGGGGGAAAGATCAAAAGCAACATGAGAAAATATTATTTTGCTGAAAGAGTAGTAGATCCTTGGAACAAACTTCCAGCAGAAGTGGTAGATAAATCCACAGTAACTGAATTGAAACATGCCTGGGATAAACGTATATCCATCCTAAGATAAAATACAGAAAATAGTATAAGGGCAGACTAGATGGACCTTGAGGTCTTTTTCTGCCATCAGTCTTCTATGTTTCTATGTTTCTTTTTCTTTTTTTAATATTTTCTTTATTAAGTTTTCACATATAATTCAAATCACACATTACTTCTGTTTTACAGATTATAAACCATCTCTATTAACATTCTTATAGTAGATTTTTACCTGTTACATTCCATTATATACATTATATTTCATACTTTTATATTCTAATATTTATTACGTTCACTAACTGGTAAATAAAACTTTTTGCAAGGTAGCTGTAGATTGTTTCAATTGTACTGTTGCTTCATATTATATTGTTTCTATATTCTCTTTTGAACCCATTCATGCCATTTTTGCCATGTTCGTTTTGATTCCATGATTTTGTTTCCCTTAATTGAGTTAGTGAGTTCGTCCATCTCCACGCATGTATATATCTTATCTATAATTAAGTCTTCCGTTGGGGGTCTATGTTTCTATGTTTCTAAGCTAGAGAAAGTTATCCCTAATTCATTATGAGGTGTAGCTTAGTGCTGATGAATGTTCCCCACTGTATATTTCTCAACAACAATGGCAATTCCCCCACCTACTAATGCTGGCAAGAGAAAAGTGCCTGTGTTATGCGTTTCTAGGCTTCTTACCATTGATAGTGGCATAGCTGCGAAATTTCCCACTCGCGTGGTTCCACTCCAAGAAGTTGCACCGTCCAGTAAAGGGCTGCGCAATCACCAGATTCTCTTCGTCGTGGTAGATGAATTTTTCTATTGAAAGAGACTGCTCTGGCAAAGTGTCAAATAGAACCAGTTCTGTGGGGAGGAAGGTAGAAATTAGCCTTTGATCGGGTGTGGAATCTTGCAACCCTGGTGGCCTTCAGCTTTCCAGGAAGGGAAACTTGGTTGGCAGCCTGGAATGCAATTAATTAAGAAATGCATTTCTGCAAGGGCTGATGCTGTGTTTAAAGGTTCCACGCAGGTCAGATAGATAGATGGGTAGGTAGGTAGGTAGGTAGGTAGATAGATAGATAGATAGATAGATAGATAGATAGATAGATAGATAGATAGGTAGGTAGGTAGGTAGGTAGGTAGGTAGATAGATAGGTAGATAGATAGATAGGTAGGTAGGTAGGTAGGTAGGTAGATAGGTAGATAGGTAGATAGATAGATAGATAGATAGATAGATAGATAGGTAGGTGGATAGATAGATAGGTAGGTAGATAGATAGATAGGTAGGTAGGTAGGTAGGTAGGTAGGTAGGTAGATAGATAGGTAGATAGATAGATAGGTAGATAGATAGGTAGGTAGATAGGTAGGTAGGTAGGTAGGTAGGTAGATAGGTAGGTAGGTAGGTAGATAAGATAGATGGATGGATGGATGGATGGATGGATGGAGGCCATGTGCCCCCCTCGCATTGCTCTGCACCACTCCAGGGGGGAGCCGCCCTACTATTTGTTTCTATTTGAGAAACACTGATCTAAGACATTTGGCTACATGAGTAAAACCTTTTGACTTTCCCTGCAAGGGAATCCAGTGTCAAGCAAGGTCTCTTTTTTTTAGTACTCAAGAAAGAAAACCCTCAATAATCAGAATGGCACTCTATGAGCAACAAATAGCCAACAAAGACCATTCTTCTCCCCATTAGGGAGAAACAAAGCAAAGAGCTAACCCATTTGGCTGACCCATCCGGGATAGTAATACTTGCTGACGGAGGCAACTCCCCCCCGCGCCTTTGACTCATGGTAGGGCTGGCAGTCCTTCCTCGCTGGAGGGAACCCAAAGGACAAAGGATGACCTACCAGTAGTGATGCAATTGAACCCTCCAGGGCGCAGTTCGCTGAGACTGGTGCGGTTCAGCTCAGGCGGCGAATGGCACTCGATGGGCTCCACCAAGGCGCTGGTGTGGCTCAGCCATTCCACCAGCCACTTCAGCTTACAGTCACAGTGGAAGGCATTTCCCCGCAAGTCCCTGTTGGGAAAGACATTAGTGGGTGATCACCAGGAAGGCAGGGTGGCATCCAAACATTCACCCAGGATCAGCTTTATATTTATTTATTTATTCATTTGTCCAATACACAATACATATGGAAGTGAACAGACATTAAGAAATATATATAAAGATAATATGTAAAAATAGAGGAGAAGATTTATTTATTTATTTGTTTGTTTGTTTGTTTGTTTATTTATTTATTAGATTTGTATGCCGCCCCTCTCCGCAGACTCGGGGCGGCTCACAACAATAACAAGAACAATGTAAGAAGAAATCTAATAATTTAAAAAACACTAAAAAACCCATTATTAAAAGCAAACACACACACAAACATTCCATGTATATATGAAAGGAAGAAAATATATATGATATATGAGATATGTGTGTGTCTGTTAGTATAAGGGGTTCTTTTAAATCTTTAAATATTTTAAAGTTATTTGGATTATTTATGATTTGTTCTATCTTGCTGTGAGCCGCCCCGAGTCTTCGGAGAGGGGCGGCATACAAATCTAAATAATAAATAAATAAACAAACAAACAAACAAACAAACAAACAAACAAACAAACAAATAAAAGACAATTGGACAGGGGACGAAAGGCACACTAGTGCACTTATGTACGCCCCTTACTGACCCTTCTTTCTTTTTTGCTGGACTCACAACTTACACGGAAGTCAGAGAATCCAGGCCTCGGAAGAGGTGCCTCGGTAAAGTCTGTAAGTTGTTGTTGGCTAAATTCCTGTGAAAAAAATGGAAAGGAAAATGAATATCCTTCTTAAAGCAAGTTGGCAGGTTTGGGAAGACGATGACAATAAAACAGCCCCAATATAGAAGATAATATTTGTGGCTCAGGATTCAACTGCGGGGTTCTTGATCTCTCAAAGCTGGGTTGTTTGCTTGCAGAAGTTTCCTTGCCTAACTCGGTGTTGTGATTCCGTCTGAGGCCCCTCAGGGAACGGCTGATCCTCTGCCGGCTTCCTGCTCAGAGGGGGAGGATGAGGAACAGGAGGTTCAGGCAGACGGGGAGGAGGAATCTCAGGCTGAGGGAGAGGGAGGACAGCCAGAGTCCCCCGAGGGGGAGCTCTCCCCAGCAAGCAGCCTGGATTTCTTAGATGAAAATGCACAAGCAATAATCGATCTCCGGCAGAGAAGAGCAACACAACGAAGGGGACAATTAGCCAGGTACTTTCAGCACTAAAGAGGCAACAGCTGGGTTTGGGTGTGGTGCTCTCTGGAAAGGCTGAAAAGGCAGACCCACCCTTCCTGGCTTGTGGAGTATTATCTTTGGGAGTCCTGGGACCTGGCTGTGATCTTTGGCGTCTTGGAATTCTGGTTTGTGACTTTGAATACTGAAACCTTGGAGGGGGAAAGGTGTGGGTCTTATTCTCTACAGTGGTGGGTGTGCCAGCAAGAAGTCTGCTGTATTGTCTGGCCATCAGGACTCTGCTGTGAAGTCTCATAGCCTGCCTGTTGGGAAGAACAGGTTTTTCTCTGTGTTGATGGATGGATGGATGGATAGATAGATAGATAGATAGATAGATAGATAGATGATAGATAGACAGACAGATGATAGATAGATAGATGATAGATGATAGATGATAGATGATAGATAGATAGATAAGTAAATAGATAAGTAAATAAACAAACAAACAAACAAACGGATGGATAGATAGATAGATAGATGATAGATAGATAGATAGATAGATAGATGATAGATAGATAGACAGACAGATAGATGATAGATAGATGGATGATAGATAGATGATAGATAGATAGATAGATAAATAGATGATAGATAGATGATAGATAGATAGATAGATAGTTAGATAGATGATAGATAGATAGATGATAGATAGATAGATAGATAGATGATAGATAGATAGATAGATAGATGATAGATAGATAGCATCCAAACCAAGCAAAACTATTAACGTCATAGGCTAAGTTGCCAAATGAGACTCTCAAGGCATGTATACTAGTTTAAGTTTACCCAAAATAAATGGTGGATATAAAATCTAATAATAAGTAAATAGTAAGCAAATTTATCTGGTAAACTTTGCCAGAACTTTCAAAAATCCAAAGAGGAACCAGGAAGATGTCCCACAAAGTACTCACAGATGAAGAAGGGTCTTCAGGCCTCTGAAGGCATTCTTGGAGATGGCTTCTAGTCTGTTTTGCTCAATGAACCTGCCAAGGAAGAGAAGGCTTCATAAATCTCAAGGAAGGAGCCAAAAGGGATGGGTCAGTGGTTAAGATAGCAAGGGCTAACATCAACCCTCAGATCATGGGAGGATCTGGGGCAGTCAAGCTTTCTCAACTCAGTGTGCCTCAAAGCTCTGTTAGGAGAAAATTAGAAGTGGGGGAACCACTTCTATACATTGCCTTTTGCTTCTGAAAGAAAAGCAGCACCACAATTTGGCAAAGAAACATGCAAAACAAAAGGCAAACGGGCTCTAAATCTGGGATCAGCCACATATAATCTTCTAGATGTTGGGATGAAATTTTCATGAATAAAGGAAAATAAAGCTGACATTTTACTGCAGATATTCCCATGTGTGAGTGTGTAATATATGTATAATATTATGAAAAGGAGCTGTGATGTTCCTTCAATATACCAGGGTGATTCGACACAAAAAACATGTAACCCTTCCCAGGTACAGAGCTGAAGGGATTGGATACCGTAGCCTAGAGGTTAATTCTCTGCCTTACAAGGCAAAGGTTGCAAGTTCAAGTCCCAGTGAGGGCATGGCTAGCTGATGAGGCCAAAATAAGGCTGAAATAGATCTATCCTAGTCTCCCCTAATTTTCAAATTCAGCAAAAACATGTGACATATATCTATATATGTGTATATATGTATGTATATATATATATATATGTAAGATATACTAATACCGTAGATATTCAGTAAAGGGCATTCCTAAGTACACCAGCATGCCTACCGTCCCTGTCCTAATGTTTCACTCTTAATTGATACCCATCTCATGTATATAAATAGCGTTATATGTGTATTATGTACTTGAAAAAATAAAATAAATAAATAAAAAGGCCGTCAAACTATCTAAAAAGGTAGTATTATCATCATTATTCTCATCTTCCCTATAACATACCTATCTCCTTATCTTATAACTTTGTTGCTTATCACTATAGCTGTATGTACGCTGAGAGCTTACACACCAGAAACAAATTCCTTGTGGGTCTACTCACAGCTGGCTAATAAAGAATTCTATTCTATTCTATTCTATTCTATTCTATTCTATTCTACTCTATTTTATTCTGCTCTGTTCTCTTCTGTTCTGTTGTATTCTATTCTATTCTATCCTATCATATCCTATTCTATCCTACCCTATTCCTACTAATTCTAATTCTACATTCCAATTTTAATACTTTATTCCCTTTTCCCTGTTCTTTCAAGCTTAAAAGAGATCATAGAACATAGAACCATAAGGCTAGAAGGAACTATTAGTCTAATCCCATGCTCAGGGCAGGAGAGTTTATACCACCCTGATCAAATGACTGAGCTTGGAGCACACACAACTCCAGGAGGCAAGCTGACCTACTCAAACGCCATCTCTTAACTCCTACGAGCCCCTCTCTTTATGAGCTGTAACCTCTGCCTCTTCTCTGCAATATACAGCAGTCCAGATGTTGATCGACTGGGACTCCATCCAGCAAAGTCCTTGGTGGAAGTCATGAATGAGGGTCGCTGTCCCATCCCACGGGAAGGGCCGTGCTATCCTGTCCTCGATCGAGATCCTGAGCCTTGGCAATTGGCTTGCGTCAACTCATCTCGGTCCTCACTGATGGACTCGCTCCTCTTTTTCCCCAAACCCGCAGCTGTTGCATACTTACAGATATTCCAGGTGTGTCAGTCCCACAAAGGCATCGTCCCCAATCAGTTCCAGGGAGTTGTAAGTGATCAAGCTAAGGGGGAGAAGGTTGGGGGGAAAAGCTGGTGAGTTGAAAGATATGCAAAGAAGAAAGAGCCACTTATAAGGTGTCCCTAAAGGAAACAGGACAGGGACGGTAGGCACAATGGTGCGCTTATGCACGCCCCTTACAGGCCTCTTAGAAACGGGGAGAAGTCAGTTGTAGATAATCTAAGGTTAAAGGTTTTGGAGTTAGGAGTGGAAACCACAGTCAGGTAATGCATTCCAGGCGTTGATTACTCAGCAATAGAGTTTTTTGCAGTCTAGTTTGGAGCAGTTGATATTTAGTTTAAATCTATTACATGCTTGTGTGTTGTTGCAGTTGAAGGTGACGTAGTCGCTAACAGGAAGGACATTTTGGTATATGATTTTATGAACTACGGTGGTACCTCTACTTATGAACTTAATTCATTCCATGACCAGGTTCTTAAGTAGAAAGGTTTGTAAGAAGAAGCAATTTTTCCCATAGGAATCAATGTGAAAGCAAATAATGTGTGCAATTGGGGGAACCACAGGGAGGGTGGAGGCCCTGTTTTCTCCCAGGGGATTCCTAGAGAGGCCCCACAGAGGCTTCTCCTTGCCTTTTTCCAGACCTGTTTTCTTCCAGGAGATTCCTAGAGAGGCCCCACGGAGGCTTCTCCCCACCTTTTCCGGCCTTGTTTCCTCCCAGGAGATTCCTAGAGAGGCCCCACGGAGGCTTCTCCCCACCTTTTCCGGCCCTGTTTCCTCCCAGGAGATTCCTAGAGAGGCCCCATAGAGGCCTACAAAAAGATATTGACAAAATTGAACGAGTCCAAAGACAGGCTACAAAGATGGTAAAAGGTCTTAAGCATAAAACTTATCCGGAAAGACTTCATGAACTCAATCTGTATAGTCTGGAGGACAGAAGGAAAAGGGGGGACATGATCAAAACATTTAAATATGTTAAAGGGTTAAATAAGGTCCAGGAGGGAAGTGTTTTTAATAGGAAAGTGAGCACAAGAACAAGGGGGCATAATCTGAAGTTAGTTGGGGGAAAGATCAGAAGCAACGTGAGAAAATATTATTTTACTGAAAGAGTAGTAGATCCTTGGAACAAACTTCCAGCAGACGTTGTAGATAAATCCACAGTAACTGAATTTAAACATGCCTGGGATAAACATATATCCATCCTAAGATAAAATACAAAAAATAGTACAAGGGCAGACTAGATGGACCATGAGGTCTTTTTCTGCCGTCAGACTTCTATGTTTCTATGTTTCTTATCTAGAAACATTCGTAAGTAGAGACATTCTTAGGTAGAGGTACCACTGCATAGTTAAGTCAGAACAGAGACAATGGAGAAAGCAGGGCAGATGTCAGGGGCGACAGCCAGCCATGGGGGCTCAATGCTATGGAAAGCATCTTCCTAGGGCAGGTAAGAAAGCTTGGGACGAGAGGACCTGCATCGCAGTTTAGTGAAGATGTCTCTGCTTGCCAGGTTTCTTCCCATCACAATCCTCAACACCGTCCTCCATCCTGTTCCCCCTTTATAATAAACCACCAACTGGTCGGGCTAAAAATATTTGCAGACCTTTCGTTTGAGCATTTTAAAACGTGAAAGCGGGCCGTGAATTGTAGAAATGATTCTAATTGTTTCCTGCCTGAAATTTCCTTTGGTCTAGCAATGAGTCAGAGGTCAAGTAGAGGTTTTTAAAATCCGATGAGTTTTCAGAGCACATGATGGGGAAAAACATAAAATGTCTTGAATGAATGGCTTTCTCGGAAGACTATTTTTAAATCGGGGCCCATCTGCGTAGGCACATGGGATTGGGGGGCTTCCAGAGCCAAAATATCCAAGATTAGTAGGCAGCTCATTGATTAAAAAAAAGCAAAGAGAAAGAAAAGAAACTAGTCACTATTGCTTTGCCCATGTCCGTTTCCTAGGTTGCAAATGGAGGGAAAAGCCATATTTTTCATTATGCATGTTTTTCCATTAAAATGAGCAGTTACCATGGTTCACTGGTTCAAAAGCAGGCCCACGTTTAGTTTACTTTATTGTCAATGCACATGGTGCAACGGACTTAAATGACGTCTTCATTGTGCATTATAACAATTAAATATTAAAAACACAAACATACGTCCTTTACATTCTGTATACAGTGGTGCCTCTACTTACGAACTTAATTCGTTCCGTGATCAGGTTCTTAAGTAGAAAAATTTGTAAGAAGCAGCAATTTTTCCCATAGGAATTAATGTAAAAACAAATAATGTGTGCGATTGGGGAAACCACAGAGAGGGTGGAGGGGGCCCTGGTTCCTCCCAGGAGATTCCTAGAGAGGTCCCATGGAGGCTTCTCCCTGCCTTTTCCATCCCCGTTTCCTCCCAGGAGATTCCTAGAGAGGCCCCACAGAGGCTTCTTCCTGCCTTTTCTGGCCCTGCTTCCTCCCAGGAGATTCCTGGAGAGGCTCCACGGAGGCTTCTCCCCACCTTTTACGGCCCTATTTCCTCCCAGGAGATTCCTAGAGAGGCTCCACGGAGGCTTCTCCCCACCTTTTCCGTTTACAGTTTCGGAGGCTCGGGTTTGTAAATGGAAAATGGTTCTTGAGAAGAGGTTCTTCTCTAGAAAAGTTCGTAAGTAGAGACGTTCTTAGGTAGAGGTACCACTGTAATTAAAATTGAAAGCCTGATACAGTAGAATACAATAGAGTTAATGCTCTGGGATAGAAGCTGTTTTTCACCCTGTTTGCCCTTATTTTTATTATCCTGCTATTTGCTCCACTCGGTCTCCATTGATAAGCAAGGGCTGGATGTCTGATCTATTCCTTCTATAGTCCATTATAAGCTCTTTGGTCTTATTGGTGTTAAGGACCAAGTTAGTTAGTTAGTTAGTTAGTTAGTTAGTTAGTTAGTTAGTTAGTTAGTTAGTTAGTTAGTTAGTTAGTTAGTTTTTGATTTGATTTGATTTGTATGCTGCCCCTGTCCGTAGACTCGGGGCGGCTCACAGCATACAATGAAACAATTCATAACAAATCTAATGATTTTTTTAAAACTTTAAACAACCCCATTATTAATACAGACATTCACACAAACATGACATACATAAATGGTATAGGCCCGGGGAGGGGGCTCAATTCCCCCATGCCTGACGGCAGAGGTGGGTTTTAAGGAGTTTACGAAAGGTAAGGAGGGTGGGGGCAGTTCTAATCTCCGGAGGGAGCTGGTTTCAGAGAGTCGGGGCCGCCACAGAGAAGGCTCTTCCCCTGGGACCCGCCAGACAACATTGTTTAGTCAACGGGACCAGGAGAAGGCCAGCTCTGTGGGACATAATCGGTCGCTGGGATTCGTGCGGCAGAAGGCGGTCCCGGAGATATTCTGGTCCGATGCCATGAAGGGCTTTATAGGTCAGAACCAACACTTTGAATTGTGACCGGAAATTGCAGACTCCATGCCAGGCAAGCGCATGCCAACCAGCTGGTCTTTGGGTTTCCAGTGCTCTGCCGCATGCGAAGACCAGCTGGCTGGTGCAGATACACACACCAAAAAAACTGAGGATCATTTTCCCAGGGCGCACATGCCCCTTGGCCAGCCGGTTGTTGGGTTTCCGATGCTCCATCACGTACAACGTATGTGCATGTATGCACGTTCCGTTTTGGGCACTCGGTTTCCCCAAAAATGTTCGTCATCACGGCTCTAGAGCAAGGCTTCCCAACCTTGGCAACTTTTAACACACGTGGACTTCAATTCCCAGAATTCCCCAGCCTCAACCCTGGGTTGAGAAAACCTGTCCTAAAGGAGCCTCTGCTTCCCCACCACCACCACCAATGGTGTAATCGTTTCTGCAATGTATGCAATTTGAAAAAAAGTGCACACTCTGTTTTTGATCCTTTAGGAGTGATTGTCCTGACATGCCACTGGTGCGGTTATAATTATACATGGAGGGTTTGCGCCGGCATTTTTGTTTTGTTTCACTTTGCATGGCCTGATCTGCAGAGACAGAGATATGCCCAAATTTGCTGACTGTCTAATTTAATTTGCTGACTGTTTAATTGATAAACTAAAGCAGGTTCAACTAGAGCAGGTTCAAAGGAGAATTACAAGGATGGTGAGTGGTCTGGAAACCACGTCCTATGAGGAACGGTTAAAGGATCTAGGGATGTTTAGTCTGCAAAGGAGAAGACTGGGAGGAGGCTTGATAGCTGTCTACTAAAAATAATAATAATAATAATAATAATAATAATAATAATAATAATAGTAATAATATAGTAATAATATAGTAATAATAAGTCTTCGGAGAGGGGCAGCATACAAATCTAATAAATAATAATAATAATAGTAATAATAATAGTAATAGTAATAGTAATAGAAGTAGTAATAGTAGTAGTAATAATAATAATAATGATAATAATAATAATGATGATGATGATAATAATAATAATAATAATAATAATAATAATAATAATAATAATAATAATATAGTAATAATAAGTCTTCGGAGAGGGGCAGCATACAAATCTAATAAATAATAATAATAGTAATAATAATAGTAATAGTAATAGTAATAGAAGTAGTAATAGTAGTAGTAATAATAATAATAATAATGATAATAATAATAATGATGATGATGATGATGATGATGATGATAATAATAATAATAATAATAATAATAATAATAATAATAATAATAATATAGTAATAATAAGTCTTCGGAGAGAGGCAGCATACAAATCTAATAAATAATAATAATAGTAATAATAATAGTAATAGTAATAGAAGTAGTAGTAATAATAATAATGATAATAATAATGATGATAATAATAATAATAATAATAATAATATAGTAATAATAAGTCTTCAGAGTGGGGCAGCATACAAATCTAATAAATAATAATAATAATAATAATAATAGTAATAATAGTAACAGTAATAGTAGTAGTAGTAGTAATAATAATAATAATAATAATAATAATAATAATAATAATAATAATAATTTACTAGACCTGTATGCCGCCCCTCTCCGAAGACTCGGGGCGGCTCACAACAACAATGGAACAATACAGATACAAATCTAATAATTAAAAACTGTAACTAAAACCCATTACTTTAAAAACAATTGATACTACAAAATCATAACCACACATAACTTTTAACGGTCAGAGGGGGGGGGGATATAATAGTTACCCCATGCCTGGCGACATAGAGAGGTCTTAAGGCTCTTGTGGAAGGCGAGGAGTGTGGGGGGCAGTTCGAATCTCTGGAGGCAGCTGATTCCAGAGGGCCAGGGACACTACAGAGAAGGCTCTTCCCCTAGACCCTGCCAGACAACATTGTCTGGTCGACGGGACCTGGAGAAGGGGACCTAATCAGCCAGTGGGATTTATGCCGCAGAAGACAGTCCCGTAAGTATTCTGGTCCAATGCCATGTAGGGCTTTGTAGGTTATCACCAACGCTTTGAATTGTGTCCAGAAACTAATCGGCAACTAATATATCGGCAACTAAAATATCTAAAGGGCTGTCACAGAGCAGAGGGATCAGCATTGTTCTCATTAGCACATGGAAAGACTAGAAACAATGGGATGAAACTGCAAGGGAGTAGATTTAGATATCAGAAAAAAACTTTCTAACGGCAAGGGTGATAAACCAGTGGAACAGTTTGCCACAGGAGGTGGTTGGCTCGCCTTCACTGAAGGTCTTCAGAAAGAGACTGGACAGTCATCTTTCTGGGGTGGTTGAATGTATCCTGCATTAAGCAGGGTTTGGACCTGATGACCCTGGAGGTCCCTTCCAACTCTATGATTCTAGGATTCTATGGGTGCTGCTCATCGTCAATTAAAATGACTTCACCCACTCATCCTAATCCTGTAACTCCAGAGAGAATAATCTCACCCTTGCTCAATATTCAGATGTGATGAAGACCGACACACGTGGTCCTTGATGGAGTTTTGCCCCGTTTTGTGACTTTTCCCACTGCAGTTCTTAAGTGAATCGGTGGGGTTGTTGAGTTAGCAATAGGGTTGCTAAGTGAACCTGACTTCCCCCTTCTAACTTTACTCATCGGAAAGTTATCAAAGAGGACCAGATGATCGGAAGAGAAGGATTTAGGGGTAGTGATTTCTGACAGTCTCAAAATGGGTGAACAGTACAGCCAGGCGGTAGGGAAAGCGAGTAAGAATGCTTGGCTGCATAGCTAGAGGTATAACAAGCAGGAAGAGGGAGATTCTGATCCCGTTGTATAGAGCGCTGGTGAGACCACATTTGGAATACTGTGTCCAGTTCTGGAGACCTCACCTACAAAAAGATATGGATCAAATTGAAGGGGTCCAAAGACGGGCTACAAAAATGGCGGAAGGTCTTAAGCATAAAACTTATCAGGAAAGACTTAATGAACTCAATCTGTATAGTCTGCAGGACAGAAGGAAAAGGGGGGACATGATCGAAACATTTAAATGTTAAGTGTGCAGAGAGGGGCGGCATACAAATTTGATAAATAAATAAATAAAGGTTCAGGAGGGAAGTGTTTTTAATAGGAAAGTGAACACAAGAACAAGGGGGCACAATCTGAGGTTAGTCGCGGGAAAGATCAGAAGCAACGTGAGAAAATATTATTTTACTGAAAGAGTAGTAGATGCTTGGAACAAACTTCCAGCAGATGTGGTTGGTAAATCCACAGTAACTGAATTGGGAAAAACATATATCTATCCTAAGATAAAATACAGGAAATAGTATAAGGGCAGACTAGATGGACCATGAGGTCTTTTTCTGCCATCAATCTTCTATGTTTCTATGACTGCCAGACACTGAAACTGTCAGGAATATGAGTCAGTTACCAGGCATCTGTATTTTGATCACAAAAAGATGGAGACCCTGCAACGGTTGTATGGAAGATGGTAAGTCATTGTTTTCAGTGCCCGAAAATGTCATTAGATGAATCGTTGTAGATCAAGGACTTACCTATACATCTAAAGCAGAGGACGTCAAACTTGGCAACTTTAAGACTTGTGGACATCAACTCCCAGAATTCTGGGAGTTGAAGTCCACAAGTTTTAAAGTTGCAAAATGTGGGGACCCCCTTCTTTAAACCTGTTCTGCATACAAAGAACTTTGACTGGCTGCTACGATGATTGCTCAAGAGGTAGAAACCCAGTGTGATGGTTTGGTTTTGTCTCCAGGATTGGAGAACCTGATGAAGAGGAAGGAACCCTGCACAGCTTTGCTGTCTGGAGAATTCTGGGAGTTTGGATACAAAAGTCTTAAAGTTGCCAAGTTTGAAGACCATATTCCTGACAGATTCTAAAAGGGAAGGGGGTCAGATTGGGAATTCTGAGACCAAGAGTTGCAGGCCCCCGATATACAACAGAATTGGGTGCCGTGAACACTTTACACAGTGAGTGATAGATTGTTTAGGGAAGCATATAGTGTTGTGGTTAGCTCTAGCCCAGCTTCTGCCCCAAGGACTGTGGATGTGGGAGAGACATCCACATGCTGCAGGCCTGTTTTGCTCCCCCCCCTCGGTGGAATCTGCTGATGAAGGCTCCTATGACCAAGAAGACATGAGTGACAGGGAGGAGGAGAGTGTGGCAGACAGCTCAGAAGGAGATCAATTATCTAGCTCCTCCTTGGATTCAGAACAAGAGTTAATGATACAGCCACGCATGCGGAGAGCGATGCATAGGCAACAACAACTGAGAGATTATTATCAAAGAAAATGAGGCCACCTGTGGTTGGGTGGGGCTGTGGTCATTAGTGAGGCTGCTATAAATAGCAGCCTGTGGGTTTGGCCATTGTGGAGGATTATCTGATCGTTGTGTTTCGTGACTGCTTTGCTGCCTTTGACCTTTTGCGTGCTGATTTTCCCCCGCTTTGAAACTAAACCAGAGCAAAGTGTGTGTCACTTTGTGAAAGAAGAAGGACTGTGAATTGCCTCACAGCTGCAAGCTAAGTATCTCAGAACTGATAAGGGACTTGTACCAATTACCAGTTTGTTTGGAGATGAGTGCTCTTGGCTATACCAAAAGAGGGCTTGGTTTAAGTGAATTTTCATTATAAAGAACATTGTTTTGAATTTTCAAATGTGTGTGTGTCTGAAATTTGTACCTGTGAATTTTTGGGAGGATTCTACCAGAGAGCCCGACAGAACAATAGGGAGGGCTTCCAAAGATGGACTGAGGGATCCACCAAGAACAAATGGGAAAAAGAAAGTCCATACACCCCTAGATCCAAAGAAGGTTTCAGAAAACCCTTGCCATTCTCCTTATGAAGAATTGGGTGAAATGCTAGGCATTTACACCATTAGACCAAAGGCGTCTAATCATACAGGTTTCTTGGCAAAGATGCTGTGAGTGGGAGACTGGATAGCAAAACGGAGACAGGTTCTCACGTCCCGTACACACGCGGGCTGAGGAACACTGAAAAGCAGACACGGTTTGATGCATGCCACAACACTCACAACCGAGAGGATCCTTACAGCAGCTGGAGAGATGGCACCTGTTGAAAACTGCCTTCCAAGATCTCAGTGAAGCCCGACCGAATGAGGCACCTGAAAGAGAAGGGGGGAGCAAAGGAGAGGAAGGGAAAGGAGAGAGGGAGGGAGAAAGAGAAAGAGGAAGGAGAGAGGGGAGAGGAAGAGGAGAGAGGGAGGGAAAGGAAGAAGTGGGAGGGAAGGGAGAGGGAGGAAGGAGAGATAAAGAGGAGGGTGAGGAGAGGAGAGAGGGAGGACGGAAGGAAAAAGGGAGAGAGGGAGAGAGAGAAAGGAGAGGAGAGGGAGAGGGAGAGAGAAAGAAGAAGGAGGGAGGGAGAGGAAAAAGTGGGAAGGGGAGGGAGAGAAGAGAGAGGGAAGGAGGGGAGAAAAAGGAGAGAGAGAGAAGAGAGAGGGAGAGAGAGAGAGAAAGAGGAAGGAGATAGGGGGAAAGAGGGGAAGAGGAGAGAGGGAGGGAAAGGAAGAAGGGGGAAGTGGACGGAGAGAAAGGAGAGGAAGGGAGGAGAGAGAAAGAGCAGGGTGAGGAGAGGAGAGAGGGAGGACAGAAGGAAAAAGGGAGAAAGGGAGAGGGAGAGAGAGAAAGGAGAGAAGAGGGGGAGGGAGAGGAAAAATGGGAAGGGGAGGGAGAGAAGAGAGAGGGAAGGAGGGGAGAAAAAGAGAGAGAAGGAGGAGGGTGAGGAGAGAAAGAGGAAAAGGAGAGAGGAAGAGGGAGGAGGAGGAAGGGAGAGGAGAGAGGGAGGGAGAAGAGAGAGGGGATAGAGGGAGAGAGAGAAGAGGGAGGGAGAGAGGAAGAGAGAGAGGAGGAGGGAGGGAGAGGAGAGGAGAGAGGGAGGGAGAGAGATGAGGGAGAGGAAGGGATGGAGAGAAGGAGAGGGAGGGAGGGAGAGAGAGAGAGGGAGATTGTGATCTCAGCAACAAAGCAGATGTACCATCGTATCACCACAAATGATAGGACCACTTCGATTCCTCTTAGCTTAGCCGAAATTCTGGACGTTGCCATTTGAAGCCTCCCCTCTGGGTGACCAGAGCATTTCCCTGGAGCCAGATTTACCTGGAGGGGTTTACCTGCATCAGCTTGAGGTGCATTTATGCGCACGAAAGTGTATCTCTGGCAATATTCCATCCAGTTTCCTCCTCAGGGGATCTGCAATCACTTGGGCAGGGTGTGGGTGGGAGGGAAGATTGGCAGCTGCCAGTTTCAGCAACCTGCCTATCCTGTCAGGGAGGGACGCCCTTTCCCGTGGTGTTTGGGATGCCAGCGTGCCGTATCGATTAAGATCCGGATGGGGGAAATCTAAATTGGTGTTATTTCCTGACTCAGGAAATGAACCTGGGCCAGTTGCTTTCGCTCATCCTGTCTTCTTTCACAGGGTTGTTGAATTGGGGCTCCAGTGATGCAAGATTTGCTGGAAACTGCCATTACCATAGATATCCCCCCCCTCCAACACCCCCCCCCCCACATCACACTGGAAGATAACAGAGGAAGCAACTCGCCGTTAGAGTACTTTGCTAGGAATTAAATCTCTAGGAAGAAGAGAGGGGATGCATGCGGAATTTTAGCTGACTTCAAGCAGAATTTGTTAGTCCTTTGGATTAAGACCGCCTCCTGATTGCTTATGATTTGTTTTTACATGTTGTGAGCCGCCCCGAGTCTTCGGAGAGGGGCGGCATACAAATCTAAGTAATAAATAAATAAATAAATAAAATAAAATAATAAAATAAATTAAAATCCATTTCCTCCCCAGCTGCATCTCTTGCTAACCTGGATTCTGTCATTGCACCAAAGAAGGGGGCTTTCACCAAGGAAAAGAGATGCATTTCATGTGGCTCCTTGCTTCTTCCATGTCCCTGCCTCCTCCCGGCCACTTCCAGACCCCTCTTCCTGCCCCCCCCAGCCAGAGACCCCACCAAAGTTGTCCTCAACTCTGCAGGCAAGGCGGAAGTGAGAGGTTGGGCCAAACCAGGAGTTGCAGATCTCTGGCCTGTTCCCACAACCCTTTTCAGGATAGTTTTTAGAAGGGGAGTGGGGTGGCCTGAGCCCAGCTGGTCTTCCTTTGGAGAAGGGCTGTCTATCAGTCCTCAGAAACCTACCCCCCCAAGCTTTAATCTTGGGAGAGGGGACCACGTAGATTTAATGTGTACAATCCGGGTGATCAACTAGCTCTTTTGCTACTCCTAAGCAAGGACAGGAGAAAGAAAGAAAGAAAGAAAGAAAGAAAGAAAGAAAGAAAGAGAGAGAGAGAGAGAGAGAGAGAGAGAGAGAGAAGAAAGTGGGAAGGAAGACAGAAATAAATAAAGGAAGGAAAGAAGGGAGGGAGGGAGGAAAGAGAGAAAGAAGGAAGAAGGAAGGAAGGAAGGAGAGAAAGAAAGAAAGAGAGAGAGAGAAAGAGAAAGAAGGAAGGAAGACAGGAATAAATAAATAAATGAAGGAAGGAAGGAAAGGGAGAGAGAGAGAGAAAGAGAGAAAGAAGGGAAAGGAAGGAAGACAGAAATAAATAGAGGAAAGAAAAGGAAAGAGAGACAGAGAAAGAGAGACAAAGAGAAAAGAGAGGGAAGGAAGAGAGAAAGGAAGGAAGAGAGAGAAAGAAAGAAAGAAAAATAGATGGATAGATGGATGGATAGATAGATAGATAGATAGATAGATAGATAGATAGATAGATAGAAGGGGGGAGGTTAAAAGAAGCCCCCCCTCCCGCCCAGAGAGGCCGCTTACAGGGAGATGAGGTTCGGGGGCAGGTCGCGGGGAATCTCCTTGACTCCTTCGCACAGCGCCGTGTCCTTGGTGCAGGTGCAGCCCGAGGCGCATCTTCTCTTGGGAGGCTTCCGGGCGGCGCTCGCCTCTTGCCCGGCCAGGAGCAGCACCAGCACCGCCACCAGCAGCAGGCGCGAAGCTCCGGTGCCGCCAAGCCTCGGGCTCCAGCCCATCTTGCCAGCCGGCCAGGCGGAGCGGGGACGCGGCCACCGGGCTCTCTCGCTCGCTCGGTCCTCGCGGGCTCTTTCGCGGCCTCCCCCACTTGCCCCCGGGGAGGGAGGCGGGGGAGGGGGCAACCGCAAAGCGGAGCGGGTGCACGCGCGCGCGCGTCCCCGGCTTGCCGCTTCCTCCTCCTCCTCCTCGGCGGGCTCTAATCCCCAGCCGAGAGCGATCCACGCGCCTCCGTCCACGCGCCGGGCTCCGAGGCAGCTTTGGCAGAGCCTCCCCTTCCCGGCCGGGTCGAGCCGCCGCTTGGCCCCATCCCAGCCTTCTGAGGGAGGAGGAGGCGGGAGGCCCGCCGCCGCGGCTTCCTGCGCGCCCTGCCCTGCCCCTCTGGCCACCGGGCTGCGGGCTTCTCCTCCGCTCGCCCGGCAGAGAGAGAGAGAGAGAGAGAGAGAAAAGGGGACCGGAGGGAGGGAGAGAGAAAGGGAGGGAGGGAGAGAGGGAGGGAGGGAGAGAGGGGAGGGAGAGAGGAAAAAAGAAATGAGGGATTGAGAGAGAGAGAAAGGAGGGATGGAGAGAGAGAAAGGAGGGATTGAGAGAGAAAGGGAGGGAGGGAGAAAGAGGAGAGAGGGAGAGAGAGGAGGGAGGGAGAGATAAAAAGAGAAAGGAGGGATTGAGAGAGGGAGAGAAAGGGGGTATGGAAAGAGAGAGAGAGAGAAAGAAAGGAGGGATTGAGAGGAGGGAGGGAGAGAAAGGAGGGATTAGGAGAGAGAGAGAGAGAAGGTATGGAAAGAGAGAGAGAGAGAGAGAGAAAGAAGGGATTGAGAGAGAGAGAAAAGGGATGGAAAGAGAGCTTAAGAGAAAGAGAAAGGAGGGATGGAGAGAGAAAGGAGGGAGGGAGAAAGAGGGAGAGAGAGGTATGGATGGATGGAGGGGGGAAGGAGGGGGACCGAGATGGGCGCGGATGCGTTGGCAGGCGGGGGCGCGCCTTGACTTATCCCCCCCTCCTTCCCCGAGCGCTTCCCCCAGTCTAAAAAAAGAAAACAACCCAGAACCCCCAAACGATCTCCAATCGATCGGCTTCCTCGACCGGCTAAACCAAAATAACCCCCATCGATCAAGGGCTGACCGAAAATAGAGGAGGACCCAGCGAGCCTCGGGCTCTCGCCTCGGCTCCCACGCAGCTCTGCCGCGAATACACGTGCGCCGAGACACGCAACCGCGGGGTGGAGGTGGGGAAAAAGCCGGCACCCGATGCCCAATAAGAAATGCGGGTTTTTTTGAGTGGCAGGGCCACGCGCGACCGTGGGGACGCGGGTTGAAAGCGGGGGCGGTCGTAGGGAAGGGGTCGATTGGGCAGTTGAATCTCACCAAGTTCGAGGTGGATTCCGACGACCTATAAAGCGAGGAGCCGGGTGCTTTGGGGGCGATGCGCTGACTCTGCAAAGCGCTTCGAGAGGGGCCGGGAAGCCCCGTGAAACGGTATATAAATCTAAGTGGCACTGCTACGTGGGCGTTCACACGTTCGCGGGCTCCCGCCGGAAAAGAACAGGGGAGCCAGTGGCGTGTGCACTAGCATCTTTCCACTGCACCTTGTGGAGAAGATCTGGCCCCTTTTTTTCCTGTCCCCCAAAATTAGGGGGTGTCCTCCTCCATTTTGACTTTTTTGACCACACACTGCGAATCCCATCGCTGCACGCAAAATACAAGCTTCTCCCACCACTGGCTGCGAATCCCGTGATGTTCTTGATGCGTGCACGTGTCTCTCTCAATCGTTTTGTTTAGTATCCCAGTGCGGTTGATGTTGATTGCTTAGTTAGTATCCTATGACTGTCACTCAGTGTTGTATCTTATGATTTAGGGTGAATGTATTTTTATTATGACTACGATCATGCTGGATCACTTATAGTTTTTATGCACAATGTGAGCTGATGCACTGGAGACAAATCCTTTGTGTGTGTAGTCACACTTGGTCAGTAACGAATTCTCTCCTCTCTTCTCTCTACTTCTCTTCTCTTCTTCTCTCTCCTCTCTTCTCTTCTTCTCTCTTCTCTTCTCTCTTCCCTCTATTTCACTTCTCTTCTTTTTTCCTCTGTTCTTTTCTCTTTTCTCTCTACTTCTCTTCTCTCTTCTCTCTCCTCTCCTTCTCTCTTCTCTCATTTCTTCTCTCCTCTCTTCTCTTCTCTCCTTTTCTCTCTTCTCTTCTCTCTACTTCTCTTCTTCTCTTCTCCTCTCCTTCCCTCTTCTCTTCTTTCCCCTCCCCTTCTCTTCTTTTTTCCTCTGTTCTTTTCTCTCTTCTCTTCTTTTCTCTTCTCTTCTCTCTTCCTTCTACTTCTCTTCTCTTCTTTTTTCCTCTGTTCTTTTCTCTTTTCTCTCTACTTCTCTTCTCTTCTTCTCTTCTCCTCTCCTTCCCTCTTCTCTCCTCTCCCCTCCCCTTCTCTTCTTTTTTCCTCTGTTCTTTTCTCTTTTCTCTTCTCTTCTTTTTTCCTCTCTCATTTTCTCTTCTCTCTCCTTCTCTTCTCTCTCTCCTTCTCTCATCTCTTCTCCTCTCCTTCTCTCTTCTCTTCCCTCTACTCTTCTCTTCTTTTTTCCTCTGTTCTTTTCTATTTTCTCTTCTCTTCTCTCCTTTTCTCTCTTCTCTTCTCTCCTTTTCTCTCTTCTCTTCTCTTCTTCTCCTCTCCTCTCCTTCTCTCTTCTCTTCTCTCCCCTCCTCTTCTCTTCTTTTTTCCTCTGTTCTTTTCTCTTTTCTTCTTTTTTCCTCTCTCATTTTCTCTTCTCTCTCCTTCTCTTCTCTCTCCTTCTCTCTTCTCTTCCCTCTACTCTTTTCTTTTTTCCTCTGTTTTTTTCTATTTTCTCTTCTTTCCTTTTCTCTCTTCTCTCCTTTTCTCTCTTCTCATCTCTTCTTCTCCTCTCCTTCTCTCTTCTCTTCTCTCCCCTCCTCTTCTCTTCTTTTTTCCTCTGTTCTTTTCTCTTTCCTCTTCTCTTCTTTTTTCCTCTCTCATTTTCTCTTCTCTTCTCTCTCCTCCTCCTCTCCTCTTATTTCAATATTGCCTGCCTTTGATGAATTCATCCATTGCAAGAATCTGACCTTACCCCATCTGAAGTGACAACCCACAAAGAAGAAGATCCCCATGTTTCTCTACCACATAATGTACATCCATACCAGCCTTTGAACACCAGAATACACTTGCCAGGCATACCGTAGTCATCTGTAACCCCGTCAGAATGTAAACGTGTGTGCCAGAACATCGGTGTACAAAATGATGCCCTTGTGATCTGCAGCTTAATTTTTTGTGGGGGTGGTTGGGGGGTAGAGTATATAACTTGCATGCAACATTAGAATTAGGTTTTCATTGCCGCTTCTGACATCAGTGTCCTTGGATCTCTGGGGACGAAGGGGAACAAGGAGAGGAGTGCCATTGTGCCATTATGTCATTATGCAAATGAAGTCACTGTGGCTTCCGAGTGTTTGTCTCTTTTTTTAAAAAAAAAATTCTTTATTTTAATAATGAAAAGCAAAACAAAACAAAAATAAAGGAAAAAAAACACCAAAAACATACAAACCTACTCACAACCATAAAACAAGCACAAAGTCCATCAACTTAATATGTTACATTTCTGTTTCAACAATTCTTTTTCTTCAACATTAACTTGATTCTTTTTTCTTTTCTATCCAGCTACATAGTTTCCCCCATACAACATAGTAATCTTTGTTTTGTTTATTCTTTAATTCATATGTTAGTTGGCTTAAATTTGGCACCATTAGCATTTTCCTGATTACCATTTCTACATTTATTTATTTATTATTTATTTATTATTTGGATTTGTATGCCGCCCCTCTCCGAAAACTCGGGGCGGCTCACAACAAGTGAAAAACAGTCCAATACATAATCCAATCAACTAAAATATTCAAAAATTTTAAAAAAAACCCGTATACTAACATACACACACACAAGCATACCATGTATAAATTCAACGTGCCCAGGGGGAGATGTTTAGTTTCCCCATGCCTGACGGCAAAGGTGGGTTTTGAGGAGTTTACGGAAGGCAGGAAGAGTAGGGGCAGTTCTGATCTCCGGGGGGAGTTGGTTCCAGAGAGTCGGTGCCGCCACAGAGAAGGCTCTCCCCCTGGGGCCCGCCAACCGACATTGTTTAGTTGACGGGACCCGGAGGAGGCCCACTCTGTGGGACCTAATCGGTCGCTGGGATTCGTGCGGCAGAAGGCGGTCTCGGAGATATTCTGGTCCGATGCCATGAAGGGCTTTAAAGGTCATAACCAACACTTTGAATTGTGACCGGAAACTGATCGGCAGCCAGTGCAGACTGCGGAGTGATGGTGAAACATGGGCATACCTGGGTAAGCCCATGACTGCTCTCGCAGCTGCATTCTGCACGATCTGAAGTTTCCGAACACTTTTCAAAGGTAGCCCCATGTAGAGAGCATTACAGTAGTCGAACCTCGAGGTGATGAGGGCATGAGTGACTGTGAGCCTATTTGGTGTACAGTAGTCCCTCACCTATCGCTGGTGTTACGTTCCAGACCCGGCCGCGATAGGTGAAATCCGCGATGGGGAATTTATCAACTGATAGTACTTATTTAAGTATTTATATTGTAATTGTTTGGTAAGTTTTCATTGTTCTAAGTGTTTATAAACCCTTCCCACACAGTATTTATTTTAGATACAGTATTTAAATACAGTATTTACAATTTTAGATATATATTTTTTGAAAAACCAGCCGATCGAGTTCGGCGGGCTGTTTAAATCTGCCGATCGACTTCCTCAGAAACCCGCGAACCAGCGAAGATCCGCGAATGATTTTTCTCATTAATATTTCTTGAAAACCCGCGATGAAGTGAAGCCGCAGTAGGTGAAGCGCGGTATAGCGAGGGACTACTGTATTTTGTTTTTCCCAGGTTTGTGCAAACGCCAATCTTGCGGCTGTTAATATATGCGTTATCAGATAGTAGTCTCTGGGGAAGAAGGGTTAGTTGCGGGAAAGATCAAAAGCAACATAAAACGTATCAGGAAAGACTTCATGAACTCAATCTGTATAGTCTGGAGGACAGAAGCGAAAGGGGGGACATGATCGAAACATTTAAATACGTTAAAGGGTTAAATAAGGTTCAGGAGAGAAGTGTTTTTAATAGGAAAGTGAACACAAGAACAAGGGGGCACACTCTGAGGTTAGTTGTGGGAAAGATCAGAAGCAATGTGAGAAAATATTATTTTACTGAAAGAGTAGTAGATGCTTGGAACAAACTTTCAGCGGACATGGTTGGTAAATCTAAAGTAGTAGGGGTAGTGATTTCTGACAGTCTCAAAATGGGTGAACAGTGCGGTCAGGCGGTAGGGAAAGCAAGTAGGATGCTTGGCCGCATAGCTAGAGGTATAACAAGCAGGAAGAGGGAGATTATGATACCGCTATATAGAGTGCTGGTGAGAGACCACATTTGGAATACTGTGTTCAGTTCTGGAGACCTCACCCACAAAAAGATATTGACAAAATTGAACGGGTCCAAAGACGGGCTACAAGAATGGTGGAAGGTCTTAAGCATAAAACGTATCAGGAAAGACTTCATGAACTCAATCTGTATAGTCTGGAGGACAGAAGGGAAAAGGGGGGGATATGATTGAAACATTTAAATATGTTAAAGGGTTAAATAAGGTCCAGGAGGGAAGTGTTTTTAATAGGAAAGTGAACACAAAAACAAGGGGACACAATCTGAAGTTAGTTGGGGGAAAGATCAAAAGCAACATGAGAAAATATTATTTTACTGAAAGAGTAGTAAATCCTTGGAACAAACTTCCAGCAGACGTGGTAGATAAATCCACAGTAACTGAATTTAAACATGCCTGGGATAAACATAGATCCATCCTAAGATAAAATACAGGAAATAGTATAAGGGCAGACTAGATGGACCAGGAGGTCTTTTTCTGCTGTCAATCTTCTATGTTTCTATGTTTCTAAGGGAAACAAGGGGAGAAGTGACATTGTGTCATTGTGTCATTATGCAAATGAAGTCACTGTGGCTTCTGAGGACTTGTCTCTTAATGTCCCGGGGCTATTTTTCTAAGGACTGTCTCCTAGAATAATACATCGCATTATTAAAATGAATTATTTAATAAGTCACAAAGCACTAGCATCCAAGCAAATCAAATCAAGGCACGTGAATGGGTGCCGTGCAACAGACCAAGTTGTAAAGAAACTACATTTGGTGACGTCAAATTATTTTACATTCCTAGCGACTGCATAGATAGATATTCTCCATAAAGCTCTGTTTTAGTTTTACATAATACCTCAACTTAGAACAATCTGTTGACCGACATAAGCCCAGGGGGCGCAGTGGTTAGAGTGCAGCATTGCAGGCTACTTCAGCTGTCTGCTAGCTGCACGTCGGCAGTTCAAATCTCACCACCGGCTCAATGTTGACTCAGCCTTCCGTCCTTCTGAGGGGGGTAAAATGAGGACCCAGGTGGTTGGTGGCAATATGCTGACTCTGTAAACCACTTAGAGAGGGCTGTAAAAGCACTATGAAGTGGTATACACGTCTAAGAGCCAGTTCTGTTGGCGCCGGTCCATGGACGTTGCCATCTTTTAAATTTTTAAATTTTTTAAAATTAAAAAAAAAATTTAAAAAAATTCCTTATGCTTTTGCACATGCGTAAAAGCCGAGTTTTTGGCATTGTCATTTTATGTTTGCCTTTTTGGCTATTTTTTCTTGTTTTTTGGCATTGCAAATGGCCAAGCGGCGTGGCGCAGGAGGAATTGAACTGATGGCAGGGTAAGTTAGAACCCATCCCTCGGGTGTATATCTGGACAGCCAAACCCTAGAAGACTATAATAATGTCAGTATGCATTAAAATAACTCTGTTCCCCAACTCTGGATTTTGGTGGCCCTGAATCATGGGCTTTCCCAAATATGCCCATGTTACACCAACACTCCGCAGTCTGCATTGGTTGCCGATCAGTTTCCGGTCACAATTCAAAGTGTTGGTTATGACCTATAAAGCCCTTCATGGCACCGGACCAGATTATCTCAGGGACCGCCTTCTGCTGCATGAATCCCAGCGACCAGTTAGGTCCCACAGAGTGGGTCTTCTCTGGGTCCCGTCAGCCAAACAATGTCGCTTGGCGGGACCCAGGGGAAGAGCCTTCTCTGTGGTGGCCCCGGCCCTCTGGAACCAACTCCCCTCAGAGATTAGAATGGCCCCCACCCTCCTTGCCTTTCGAAAGCTGCTTAAAACACACCTCTGCCGCCAGGCATGGGGGAACTGAGATACTCTTTCCCCCTAGGCCTTCACAATTTTATGTATGGTATGTCTGTATGTATGTTTGGTTTTTATATAACGGGTTTTTAACTGTTTTTAGTATTGGATTATTGTTATATACTGTTTTATTGTTGTTGTTAGCCGCCCTGAGTCTGCGGAGAGGGGCGGCATACAAATCCAATAAATGAATGAATGAATGAATGAATGAATGAATAAATAAATAAATAAATAAATAAATAAATAAATTTATTTTGGCAGTTCAGAGGTGAGAACTTTATTTGGATTTTAAAATCTCTTTAGGGCACTCCTGCAAGATATGTGTGACCCCAAAGATCACTAGAGAGCAAAGTTATTTGAGGGGGGAAATAAGCAGGGTTACCCACCTTATATTTTACAACTCTGGGGTACAAAGCCAACAACTCAAAACGAGTTTTCGGAGAGGGGTGGCATACAAATCTAATAAATTATTTATTATCATTATTATTATTAAGTGTGAGTGCTTGAAGGAAGAACCCATTTGACCATCGGGAACATTGGAACAAGTGGGGTAGGCTACAAGCTTAAAAAAAAAGGTTGTGGTGGGGACCCATACAATTGAACTGCAGAAAAAACCATTGCTGCCAACCTGCCTTCCATTGAGGACCTGTATACTGCACCAGTCAAAAAGAGGGTGTTGAAAATATTTACTGACCCCTCACATCCTGGACACAACCTGTTTCAACTCCTACCCTCAAAAGGTCACTACAGAGCCCTGCACAACAAGACAACTAGACACAAGAACAGTTTTTCCCCCGAACGCCATCACTCTACTAAACAAATAATTCCCTCAAAACTGTCAAACTTTTTACTAAGTCTGCACTTCTATTTCTACTAGTTTTTTCTCATCATTCCTATCATCCTTTTCCTCCCACTTATGACTGTATGACTGTAACTTGTTGCTTGTATCCTAAGATTTTTATTAATATTGTTTCCTCATTGCTTATTTGACCCCTATGACAATCATTAAGTGTTGTACCACATGATTCTTGACAAATGTATATTTTATTTTATGTACGCTGAGAGCATATGCACCAAGACAAATTCCTCGTGTGTCCAATCACATTTTCAACTCAATTCAATTTATTAGATTTGTATGCCACCCCTCTCCGAAGACTCGGGGCGGCTCACAACAATAATAAAAACAATATAACAGTAAACAAATCTAATATTAGATATATAAGAAAAATATATAAAACCCCAACAATTAAAACCATACAACACATACATACCAAACATAAAATATAAAAGTCTGGGGGAGATGTCTCAGTTCCCCCTGCCTGGCGATATAGGTGGGTCTTGAGTAATTTGCGAGGGTTGGGGCCATTCTAATCTCTGGGGGGGAGTTGATTCCAGAGGGCCGGGGCCGCCACAGAGAAGTCTCTTCCCCTGGGGCCCGCCAAACAACATTTTTTAGTCGACGGGACCCGGAGAAGGCCAACTCTGTGGGACCTTATCGTTATTTGGCCAATAAAGAATTCTATTCTATTCTATTCTATTCTATTCTATTCTATTCTATTCTATTCTATTCTATGCCTGGTGATCCAAGCCATCCCATTAAACCAGGGGTCCCCAACACCGGGCCGCGGACCAGTACCGGGCCGCGGGGCATGTTGCACCGGTCCGTGGAGTCAGCAGCTGCCGGCCCTCATGCCGCCACCCCCTCCCTCCAGCGCTTCGCCTCCCGCCGGGCAAGAGGCCTCGGGAGGCAGGTTCTGCCGGCCACAGGACGATGGACGGGACAGAGGGGTGGGAAGGACCGAGAGGCTCAAGCCTCTTTTGGCTTCTGCCGCGGGGCGCTTTTGCGTTTTTGGCTGGGGGGAGGCAGGAGGGCCAGCCTGACCCCCTGTCTCCAGCGCTTAGCCCCGCTGGGCAAGAGGGCTTGGGAGGCAGGTTCTGCCGGCCACAGGGCGATGGCGGGAAAGAGGGGCGGGGAGGACCAGCACCCCCATGCTTAATCCCGCCCCCAACCACACCCCTTTCCCCCCCCACTGGGCCATAGAAAAATTGTCTTGCTGAAACTGGTCCCTGGTGGAAAAAACGTTGGGGACCACTGCATTAAACCATGATATGGCGGTATTCCTGCAAACGTGCATGTTAGACGAGCGCACTGCAATTATATTTTGTTGACTTGGGTTTGAGCCTTGCGTTGCTGCCTAAGCCCTACCCCAGTTAAATGCAACCCGGCTTGGCTCTCCGCATCAGATCCAGGCGCTGAGTAGCTGAAGTTCATAAAACTCTGGCCCTATAAAGGCTGCACCATCTGCTCTTCAGTTCTGGCCTTTTGGATTGGGCCAAGATTTTGTCCTTGTCTTTCTTTGCATGTACCCAGCAAAGAACCTGGCAGCTCTCTCAAGATTGATGCCGTCTCTCCCATCTCCAGGGAGTTGCCAACAACACTAATAGTTTCCACTCCCCCAAACACCCACTTGCCCACCCCTCTCCTGTCCCCGGCTCAAATGCCAAGCTGGAAAGCTGAGTGTGAAGCAAGGGGCTGGCCCCACCACTACAAAGAGCCCAGCTGTTTGGCCCAACGCCCTAGAAGCTGGGATTCCCGCCCAGGGCTCGACATTTCCCTACACACAGCACAGCTTTGTTCTGCGAGCGCCTTCAGTGGGGTGGAATTGAGTGGGGAGAGAGTGGACTTGAACTTAAAGAACAGCTGTTAAAAGTAAGAGCAGCCTGGAGCAAAAGCAGATAATGACGGGCACCATACCTTGACATGGCTACAAGGTCTCCTGTGCTTGGAGGAAGAAGAGAAGCATGCTAGAGGTTCAATCCTAGTGGACAGGGCTTCTCAGAGGAGCCACATCAAGGGTGTCTCTCCCACAAACAATATGGGGAGGCCTAATTTACAGAAAACTTGGCTGGGTTGGTTGTCCCCTGTGTCAGCGTGGACCACACAAGGTGGGGGAGTTCCTGGACATCAGGTGACCAATGGGGCTGCAAGACTGAGGACTGTTGGCCGAGCAACCGGGATTACTGAAAGAAAAGTTGTTTACCCACAGCAGATACAAAGATTGAAAGGAAAGATGGAGGAGGAGGAGAAAAAGGGAGAAGGAAAAGGAGGAGGAGGAGAAGAATAGAAGGAGAAAAGGAGAGGGGGAGGAGGAGAAGGAGAAGGAGGAGAAGAAGGAGAGAGAAGAGGAGAAGAAAAGAGGAGGAGAAGAAGAGGAGGAGGAGGAGGAGGAGAAGAAAAAGGGAGAAGGAGAAGAGGGGAGAAGGAAAAGGAGGAGGAGAAGAATATAACGAAAAAGGGGGAGGGGAGGAGAAGAAGAAGGAGAGAGAAGAGGAGGAGGAGGAGAAAAGGAGGAGAAGGAGAGAGAAGAGGAGGAGGAGGAGAAAAGGAGGAGAAGGAGAAGAAGAGGAGGAGGAGAGAAGAGGAAGAGGAGGAGGAGAAAAGGGGGGAAGGAAAAGGAGGAGGAGAAGAATAGAAGGAGAAAAGGGGAGGAGGATGAGGAGGAGAAGAAGGAGAGAGAAGAGGAGCAGAAAAGGGGAAAAGGAGAAAGAGGGAGGAGAAGAAGAAAGGGATAAGAAGAGGGGAGAAGGAAAAGGAGGAGGAGAAGAATATAACGAAAAAGGGGGAGGGGAGGAGAAGAAGAAGGAGATAGAAGAGGAGGAGGAGAAAAGGGGAGGAGAAGGAGAAGAAGAGGAGGAGGAAAAAATGGGGGAAGGAAAAGGAAGAGGAGGAGAAGAATAAAAGGAGAAAAGGGGAGGAGGACAAGGAGAAGAAGAAGGAGAGAGAAGAGGAGAAGAAAAGGGGAGGAGAAGAAGAAGAGGAGAAAAGGGGAAAAGGAAAAGGGTGGAGGAGAAGAAAAGAAGGAAAAAGGGGGAGGGAAGAGGAGAAGGAGAGAGAAGAGGAGGAGAAAAGGGGAAAAGGAGAAAGGGGGAGGAGGGGGAGAAGAAAAGAGAAGGAGGAGAAGAAGTGGAAGAGAAGAAGGAAGAAGAAGACATCTATTTTCTGGGAAACCTCAGGAAGATTTACCAAAGGTGGGAGAGACCACTTCTATTTGGCAGAGATTTGCCAGGAAACCATCTCCACTTTATAATATAATCCCTGAAGTTAGCAACTGTCCCAGCTTGGCCCAAATCTGCCTGCTTCCCATTTGCTTCCCACAGAGGCCGAGAGGAACCTGGATGACCTCCAGTTACTGTCTGGGAGACCCATTGGTGCCACTTTGACCAGGAGCTCTGGAAGAAATAAGGCCTGACCTCAGCTCTCAAATGCTTCAACCCTGGCTCCGTTTCTCTCTGACCCCCTTGGCAGTTGGCGACTTCTTTTCGAGGCCGAGACTCCTTTTTGTCTCTGGAGATGGACAGGGCTCCCAAAAGAATGAGTGGTGCCCACAACGAGACACGTTCTTAAAAAGTTGTCTGGGTTTGGAGAAAGAAAAAAGACAAATTGCTTCGAACCAGAGAAAAACACACAAATCTCATATTAAGGGGAAAGGAATTGCTCAACTCACCCAAGCGCTCCTGGTCCAAAATAGTTAAGAAAGGATGTGCAAATCTTATAATGGGGACAACCGTCAAGACAATGAGTAATTTAAACTATGGAGACTCCAAATTTGCTACAAGCAGGATTTATCTAGCCCCAGGACTCCCTATACAGTACATCATAGCGTACAAATAGAATACAGTGATACCTCGTCTTACAAACGCCTCGTCATACAAACTTTTCAAGATACAAACCTGGGGTTTAAGATTTTTTTGCCTCTTCTTACAAACTATTTTCACCTTACAAACCCACCGCCGCCGCTGGGATGCCCCGCCTTCGGACTTACGTTGCCAGCGAAGCATCCGTTTTTGTGCTGCTGGGATTCCCCTGAGGCTCCCCTCTATGGGAAACCCCACCTCCGGACTTCCATGTTTTTGTGATGCTGCAGAGGAATACCAGCAGGGGAATCCCAGCAGCGCAAAAACGGGCGCTTCACTGGCAACAGAAGTGAGGTTTCCAGCATCACAAAAACACAGAGGTCTGGAGGTGGGGTTTCGAGGACTTTGGTGTTTTTGTGATGCTGCGATTTCACTGATGCTCCCTTCGCTGGGAAATTCCACCTCCGGACTTCTATTGCCAGTGAAGCGCTCGTTTTTGCGATGCTGGGATTTCCCTTATGGGATTCCCCTGCAGCATTGCAAAAACACAGAAGTCCGGAGGTGGGGTTTCCCATGGAGGGGAGCCTCATGGGAATCCCAGCAGTGCAAAAACGGGCGCTTCGGCTGGCAAAAGGGGTGAATTTTGGGCTTGCACGCATTAATCCCTTTTCCATTGATTCCTATGGGAAACATTGTTTCGTCTTACAAACTTTTCACCTTAAGAACCTCGTCCCGGAACCAATTAAGTTTGTAAGACAAGGTATCACTGTAGTATTTTTTATGTAATTGGACACACAAGGAATTTGTCTTTGGTGCATAGGCTCTCAGTGCACATAAAAGAAAATATACATTTGTCAAGAATCATGAGGTATAGCACTTAATGATTGTCATAGGTGTCAAATAAGCAATGAGGAAACAATATGAATAAAGATTTTAAGGATACAAGCAACATGTTACAGTCATACATAAGTGGGAGGAGATGGGTGATAGGATTAATGAGAAAAAACTAGTAATAATAGTAGTGCACACTTGGTAAATAGTTGGATAGTTATTTGTTTAGCAGAGTGATGGCGTTTGGGGGAAAACTGTCCTTGTGTCTAGTTGTCTTGGTGTGCAGTGCTCTGTAGCGACGTTTTGAGGGTAGGAGTTGAAACAGTTTATGCCCAGGATGCGAGGGGTCAGCAAATATTTTCACAGCCCTATTTTTTGACTGGTGCAGTACACAGTGACAACCCTTTGATGGCCACATAGAGTTAGAGCCCTGGCTCTCTTTCTTGCCATCTAGTGGTCAAAGAGAAATCTGCAACTCATGCTCGAAGCTCCATATTTTTGTCTGTGTAAAGCAGGAGTGTAAAACTCAATTTCATTGAGGGCCCCATCAGAGTTGTGCTTGACCTTGGAGAGTCGATGTGCGTATGTTCAAGGTGGGCATGGCCAGCTTAATGTCACTTGTGTCAGTGGGGGGGGGCACCTGTGGTGGCCCAAGTGTTCTGCTGGTGAAAATGGGCTCTCAAGCTCTGTTTTTGGCTGCGATGGACTCCTGCAGTCCTCTGTCGGCAAAAATGGAGCTCGAGAGGGCTGCATGCGGCTCTCCCAAGCTCCATTTTTGCCGGCAGAAGCACTGTGGGGCAGTCCTTTGCTGTTCCCATGGGTCAGATCTAAGCACCCCACGAGCCGGATCCAGCTCCACTTTTGAGTTTGACAACCCCGGTGTAAAGAGCCAGCCTAGTCTGCAGAGAGGGGTGGCATACAAATCCAATAAATAAATAAATGTTCTGTCGGGCTCTCTGGCAGACTCCTCCCAAAAATTCACAGGTACAAATTTCAGACACACATGCGTTTGAAAATTCAAAACAATGTTCTTTATAATGAAAAGTCACTTAAACTAAGCCCTCTTTTTGTATAGCAAAGAGCACTCGTCTCCAAACAAACTGGTAATTTGTACAAGTCCCTTATCAGTTCTGTGATACTTAGCTTGCAGCTGTGAGGCAATTCACAGTCCTTCTTCTTTCACAAAGTGAAACACACTTTGCTCTGGTTTAGTTTCAAAGCGGGGAAAAATCAGCACACTAAAGGTCAATGTCAGTAAAGCAGTCACGAAACACAATGATCAGATAATCCTCCACAATGGCGAAACCCACAGGCTGCTCTTTATAGCAGCCTCATTAATTACCACAGCCCCACCCAACCACAGGTGGCCTCATTTTCTTTGATAATAATCTCTCAGTTGTTGCTGCCTATGCACTGCTCTCCAGATGCGTGGCTGTATCATTAATTCTTGTTCTGAATCCAAGGAGGAGCTAGATAATTGATCTCCTTCTGAGCTGTCTGCCACACTCTCCTCCTCCCTGTCACTCATGTCTTCTTGGTCAGAGGAGCCTTCATCATCAGACTCCACCGGGGGGGGGGGGGACAGGCCTGCAGCATGTGGATGTCTCCCCCACATCCACAGTCCTTGGGGCAGGAGCAGGGCCAGAGCTAACCACAACAATAAATAAATAAAATCCATCAAACACAACCACCATGCCCAATGATGAGATATGACACAAGGCTTGGTGGGATGAAGGACATCTGTCTTTTGGAAGAGTTGGCACAGTCCATGTCCCATCCATTAAACAGTGTTCTCCAATGGAATCTAGGAAGCATGCCTTAGCCTTTTTAGCATCTGCTTTGTGGGACAACATCTGGCCCCCTGAGAGTCATTTGCCCCCCTCTGCCAGTAGTCTTGTTCAAAAGAGCTCTTAAAATTTGGCTCTTCCTTAGCCTGGGACCTAAGTAGATGCAGCCTCTTGGGATGTTCCATGGTTCTTTTTTAAGTGGCTTGGGCTCATTTTCCAGATGTTTATGTTTCTTTTACCATGTGTTTCATTTGCATTTTGGAATAATGATGTTTTTAATATGATATGCATGAAATTAATCGATCGATCACTGGAGAGACAATCAAGAGATTGTCAGCCTTGACATTACACAAGATAATACTCATCTCCCTAAAACTAGGGACACCCAAGGGCATTGAAACTAGCTTCACCTATCAGTAGTTAGATATATATAGATTTAGATTTATAGATTTATATACCATTTATGATTGATTGATTGATTGATTGATTGGATTTGTATGCCACCCCTCTCCGCAGACTCGGGGCGGCTAACAACAATGATAAAAACAACATGTAACAATCCAATTAATAAAACAACTAAAAACCCTTATTATAAAACCAAACATACACACAAACATACCATGCATAACTTGTAATGGCCTAGGGGAAGGAATATCTTAACTCCCCCATGCCTGGCGGCATAAGTGAGTCTTGAGTAATTTATGAAAGACAGGGAGGGTGGGGGCAATTCTAATCTCCGGGGGGAGTTGGTTCCAGAGGGCTGGGGCCGCCACAGAGAAGGCTCTTCCCTTGGGGCCCGCCAAACGACATTGTTTAGTCGACGGGACCCGGAGAAGGTCAACTATGTGGGACCTTATCGGTCGCTGGGATTCGTGCGGTAGCAGGCGGTTCCGGAGGTAATCTGGTCCAATGCCATGTAGGGCTTTAAAGGTCATGACCAGCACTTTGAATTGCGACCAGAAACTGATCGGCAGCCAATGCAAGCCACGGAGTGTTGAAGAAACGTGGGCGAATCTTGGAAGCCCCACAACGGCTCTCGCGGCTGCGTTCTGCATGATCTTCATAGTGCTTTACAGCCCCCTCTAAATGGTTTACAGGGTCAGCTTATTGCCCCCAACAATCAACCTCAGAAGGATGGAAGGCTGAGTCAACCTTGACCTGGTCAGGATCAAACTTCTGGCCGTGGGCAGAGTTGGCCTGCAAATGCTGCATTCTTTTTTTTTTTTTAAATAGACTTTATTAATTTTCCATTCTTTCCTTGAAAAACAGCAATGCGATGGTACAATAAGTAATTCTGCATTGTTACCTGGTTGCATTTGTTTCCTTTAAAGCCTCTTCACATTTTATAGACGGAGTCACATTATGCTTAATCTCACTGTTTGTTATAATGATTACATTACTTCTACATTTCTATTTACCTATTTACATGTTATACTTCTGTTTTAGCTTTGACTTTTCGTTTTTGTTTTTCTACGTTCAATCCATCGATACCATCTACCCCAGATTTTATAATATTCTGAATCTTTCTGGCCTTGCAAATATATTGTTAGCCTATCCATTTCGGCGTATTCATAATGCATTCATAATTTTTTTAAAATTATTGTAACCTCTGAGGAATTATTATTATTATTGTATTCTCTGCATTCTAACCACTGCGCCACCATGGCTACATCAAGCAATGTCATAACATTTTTTTTCTATAGTTTGGGCTTGAACCCCCTTTGTAAATTTGTCCTGGACTCCATGTCTATCTGTCTGACTTTTTTGTCTGTCTGCCTGCCTGTTTGTCTCTCCCCCATCTCTCACACACTCATTCTTTTCCTTCCTTCCTTCCTTCCTTCCTTCTTTCCTTCCTTTCCTTCCTTCCTTCCTTTCTTTCCTTCCTTCTTTCCTTACTTTCCTTCCTTCCTTCCTTCCTTCTTTCCTTCCTTTCCTTCCTTCCTTCCTTTCTTTCCTTCCTTCTTTCCTTCCTTTCCTTCCTTCCTTTCCTTCCTTCCTTCCTTTCCTTCCTTCCTTTCCTTCCTTCCTTTCCTTCCTTCCTTCCTTTCCTTCCTTCCTTCCTTCCTTTCCTTCCTTCCTTTCCTTCCTTCCTTTCCTTCCTTCATTCCTTCCTTCCTTCCTTCCTTTCCTTCCTTCCTTCCTTCCTTTCCTTCCTTCCTTTCCTTCCTTCCTTTCTTTCTTTCCTTCCTTCCTTCTTCTGCCTCCCTCTCTCACTCTTTGTGCACAGGTGTGTTGCTTTCACAATCATTAAGCTTCAACCTAGTGCTGAAATCTTCAACAGGTGGAGCTTTTGTGGTGAACTCATGCTTGAAATAGCGTCACCTGCTAACTTTCTGATGCTGGTCAGCTTTTTAAAAGGCACAACAGAAAAGCCTATAAAAGAAGATGGTGCTGTTAAAGAGATAGAAGTGATGATAGATAGATAGATAGATAGATAGATAGATAGATGGATGGATGGATGGATGGATGGATGGATGGATGGATGGATGGATGGATGGATGGATGGATGGATGGATAGATAGATAGATAGATAGATAGATAGATAGATAGATAGATAGATAGATAGATAGATAGATAGATAGATAGATAGAGCAAGTCTTGCAGATTAACCCTCAGTAAGATACTGTAGTGCAACACCTTTATTGGACTTTTCTAGCAGGTTGGCTTTGACAGGATGATTGGTGGAAAAGGGCTGCCCTCTACTGGCTGGTCATGGAAAATCCTCTAGGTGAAATAGAAACATAGAAACATAGAAGACTGACGGCAGAAAAAGACCTCGTGGTCCATCTAGTCTGCCCTTATACTATTTCCTGTATTTTATCTTAGGATGGATATATGTTTATCCCAGGCATGTTTAAATTCAGTCACTGTGGATTTACCAACCACGTCTGCTGGAAGTTTGTTCCAAGGATCTACTACTCTTTCAGTAAAATAATATTTTCTCATGTTGCCTTTGATCTTTCCCCCAACTAACTTCAGATTGTGTCCCCTTGTTCTTGTGTTCACTTTCCTATTAAAAACACTTCCCTCCTGGACCTTATTTAACCCTTTAACATATTTAAATGTTTCGATCATTTCCCCCCTTTCCCTTCTGTCCTCCAGACTCTTCAGATTGAGTTCATGAAGTCTTTCCTGATACGTTTTATGCTAAAGACCTTCCACCATTCTTGTAGCCCGTCTTTGGACCCGTTCAATTTTGTCAATATCTTTTTGCCAGTGTAGGAACGTGATATAGATTTGTTATGCAATGGTTGATGCAGTTTTTCTCCAACTTAAATAAAATAAATAAAATAAATAAAATAAATAAAATAAATAAAATAAATAAAATAAATAAAATAAATAAAATAAATAAAATAAATAAAATAAATAAAATAAATAAAATAAATAAAATAAATAAAATAAATAAAATAAATAAAATAAATAAAATAAATAAAATAAACAAAATAAATAAATAAAATAAATAAAATAAATAAAATAAATAAAATAAATAAAATAAATAAATAAAATAAATAAAATAAATAAAATAAATAGAATAAATAGAATAAATAGAATAAATAGAATAAATAGAATAAATAGAATAAAATAAATAAAATAAATAAAATAAATAAAATAAATAAAATAAATAAAATAAATAAAATAAATAAAATAAATAAAATAAATAAAATAAATAAAATAAATAAAATAAATAAATAAAATGGGATCTGTCATCTGCATCTCTGTAACTGTCTGGGTCAGTTCTGCAACCCAGCGAGACCGACACAGACTTCAATTGAGGACCTTCATTATGCACAAGTCAAAAAGAGGGCTGTGAACATATTTACTGACCCCTCGCATCCCGGACATAAACTGTTGCAACTTCTACTCTCAAAACAATAGAGTACTGCACACCAGAACAACTAGACACAGAGATAGTTTTTCCCTGAATGCCATCACTCTGCTAAACAACTAATTCCCACAACACTGTCAAATTATTTACTAAGACTGTGTTACTATTCTTCTTCTCATCTTTCCTAGTACCTATCTCTTGCATCTTTTCAATTTATATTGTTATATTTGTTTCCTAGTACAATTTACAACTCTCAAGACAGACACAGACTTCAGCGGATAATCAGAACTGCAGAAAATACAATTGCTGCCAACCTGCCTTCCATTGAGGACCTATAGACTGCACGAGTCAAAAAGAGGGTGGGGAAAATATTTACTGACCCCTCGCATCCTGGACACAAATTGTTTCAACTCCTACTCTCAAGACGTCGCTACAGAGCACTGCACACCAAGACAATTAGACACAAAACAGTTTTTCCCCGAACGCCATCACTCTACTAAACAAATAACACTGTCAGACTCTTTACTAAATCTGCACTTCTATTTCTACTAGTTTTTCTCATCATTCCTATCATCCTTTTCCTCCCATTTAGGACTGTATGACTGTAACTTGTTGCTTGTATCCCAAGGTTTTTATTAATATTGATTGTTTCTTTATTGCTTATTTGACCCCTATGACAATCATTAAGTGTTGTACCACATGATTCTTGACAAATGTATATTTTATTTTATGTACGCTGAGAGCATCTGCACCAAGACAAATTCCTTGTGTGTCCAACCACACTTGGCCAATAAATTCTATTCTATTTGATTGCTTATTAGTAACCTATGTCTATCACTAAGTGTTGTAAGTTATGATTCTTGATGAATGTACTGTATTTTATTTTTTATGTACACTGAGTGCATCAAAGACAAATTTCTTTTGTGTCCAATTGGCCAATACAACGAGCTTGGCCACATATATGAATGCGAAGGATTGGTGTGTATGCATGTTATTGTGTTTATTTTATATAAGTCTTATTAGGGATTTAGAGTTTAGATAGTATTTTTTGACTTCTTTTTACTGATTTGGAATTTTTTATCCTAGTCCTTCGGGATTGGCGGCATAAACAAACAAACAAACAAACAAACAAACAAACAAACAAACAAACAAACAAACAAACAAGAATTCTATTCTATTCTATTCTCTATAGTCTTTCTATTCTCTATTCTACTTCTATTCTATTCTATTCTATTCTATTCTATTCTATTCTAGTCTAGTCTAGTCTAGTCTAGTCTACTCTACTCTACTCTACTCTACTCTACTCTACTCTACTCTATCCTTATCCTTTCCCCTTTCCCTTTGTCACACTAATTCAGCAAAGAATCTATGGAGATTCGCAGTCATCCAGGTCATGGTTGTCCCAAAGCTTTTTCAAGAGGCAACTGGGCTATCTTGATTTGTTTTTTTCTTTTTGAAGATGTTTCGCTTCTCATCGAAGAAGCTTTTTGGATGAGAAGCAAAATGTCTTCTAATAATAAAACAAAGTCCAGTCACCTCTTGGGAAAAAAAAACACAATTTGGATTCAGCAAAGAATGTGCCTTAAAGGCTTGAGCTGCAAAATTCTATGTAGCCACAAGATGGCAGCAACAGATTTTAAAGGCAACTACAGTACCCTTAGTTGCCATCTAATGGTTTTGCTCAGATCTGATAGCTGTCAGCAAATCATCTGAAGATCGGATTGTAGGGTTCACACACCCACACCCAAGTTTGATAATCAAGGGATGCAGCTTTCTTTGAACAATTATTCACCAAGGGGTACAGGCCCAGTGTTATTTAGACTGGAGTTGTTAAAAATGCTAATAATTTTGCTAAGTCTCTTAGTAATGTAAACTAAAACTCAATGGAAAAGCACCCTCAGGATTCAGGGTTGTGAGTTATACTATCTGTCTGTCTGTCTGGCCCAACCCAGGACCACTACAAGGCAGTTAATATATTTTATAGCCCACAACTATATTCTGTATGTGTTAAAACATTTAACACACACACACACACACACACACACACACAGAGTAAAATACATGATGATGGTTATAGAGGAGATACTCATAGTAAAATATATCTAAGAAAGAATAGAAAAGAAGATATAGTAATAGAACATATCAATGAAAGAATAGGAGAAGAGATATAGGAATAGAAGAAAAGTCTAGGAGATATAGGAGAGCAATAGGACAGGGGACGGAAGGCACTCTAGTGCACTTGTACTCGCCCCTTACTGACCTCTTAGGAATCTGGATAGGTCAACCATAGATAATCTAAGGGTAAAGTGTTGTGGGTTTGGGGATGACACTATGGAGTCCGGTAATGAGTTCCACGCTTCGACAACTCGGTTACTGAAGTCGTATTTTTTACAGTCAAGTTTGGAGCGGTTAATATTAAGTTTAAATCTGTTGTGTGCTCTTGTGTTGTTGTGGTTGAAGCTGAAGTAGTCACCAACAGGCAGGACGTTGCAGCATATGATCTTGTGGGCAATACTTAGATCTTGTTTAAGGCATCTTAGTTCTAGGCTTTCTAGGCCCAGGATTGAAAGTCTAGTCCCATAGGGTATTCTGTTTCGAGCGACTGTTGTCGCATCTTGTGGTGGCCATTTGGAACCTCTCAAATGGCTTCAAGGAGGGGAGTCCGAATTTACTTAATGATTGCATGTTCACTGAACAGTGATTGTGAAACAGGTCATAAAATCGGGCGTGGCTCATATACCAGAATTCTGTTCTCAATTGCAGTTGTAAGTCAAGGATGATTTGTAAGGCCTGTTTGAAACCTTTAGGGTTGCCCACTTCTGGAAAAAAAAAATTGAGTTTGAAGAGGAGTTTATTTTCTTGTAATAAATTTGAGACTTGTGTGAAAAGAAATCTATGCTGATTTATAATAATCCAAATACAACATAATATACAGAACTAAAGAAAACCAACCTACAAATCCACACGCTGGATACAAATACTTGATCGTGAGAGTCAACAGTACAGTTGACAAATTATGTCTTGTATATAACAAATAAATATATGTATGTAGTGGAAGAAAATATTAATTGGTGATAAGCAAATAACTATGTCTATGTGCATATAAAGGACACTACTGTAACTGAATATGTTTTATATGTTGTTCAAGTTTATACGTTCATCTGTCTGTTTTTCTTTTTTTTTTCTTGTATGTTTTGTTTGTTTATTTTTTTTCTTCTATTTTTATATGTAGAAAATTAATAAAGATTATTTTTAAAAAAAGGAATCCAAAGGGCTTTATATCTCTTCTGGGATAACATTTGTTAATAGGCTGACGGTTATCAGCTTGATGAGCTGCAGTGTGGATCACTTGATATGTGTTAATCAGAAATTTAATTCTGTTAAACAGGGGGACATTCTGCTAAATCTTAACCATGCACTGAAGTTAGATTGTGTTCCCAGACATGTGACTGGGTGTTTTACAGAGCAGATAAAGGGATGGCTTGGGTAACCACGGTTTGCAGAATAAGCCACAGATGGCTAATTTTCACCCTGCATGAAGATAGAAACCAGTTTGCAAACCACATTGACACCACGTGAGAATCCAATCAAATGATTTTTTTTTGTTTTGGCTTCAGTGGTTGTGCAAACAATCTACAGTGGGGACAAAATCTAATATAGCATTTAGACGTATATGAACTCAATCTGGATTATAGTCTGGAACAATGCTTCCCAACCTTGGCAACTTGGAGATATTTGGACTTCAACTCCCAGAATTCCCCAGCCAGCTGGCTGGGGGGATTCTGGAAGTCAAAGTCCAAATATCTCCAAGTTGCCAAGGTTGGGAAACACTGGTCTGGAGGACAGAAAGGAAAGGGGAGGCATGGTCGAAACATTTAATTATGTTAAAGGGTTAAATAAGGCTCAGGAGGGAAGTGTTTTTAACAGGAAAGTGAACACAAGAACAAGAGGGCACAATCTGAGGTTAGTTGGGGGAAAGATCAGAAAATATTATTTTACTGAAAGAGTAGTAGATGCTTGGAACAAACTTCTGGAAGTGGTTGGTAAATCCACAGTAATTGAATTTAAACATGCCTGGGACAAACATATTTATTCAATTTTTATATTTTTATATATCCATCCTAAAATAAAATACAGGAAATAGTATAAGGGCAGACTAGATGAACCATGAGGTTTTTTTTCCTGCCGTCAATCTTCTTTGTTTCTATGCTTCTATATACTGTTTCATAGTGCATTTTCAGCCCTCTCTAAGCAATACCATCTGTATCCTCACTTTATCCACGTCAGAAGGATGGAAGGCTGAGTCAATCTTGAGCAGGTGGTGAGATTTGAACTGCTGAACTACAGCTAGCAGCTAACCTGCAGTGCTGCACTCTAACCACTGCACCGCCCTTAGCCTGCTAGCCATGATTAAACAAACTTACCAATTCACCTACAGAGGGGAACCAATTTTCTCTGCCAAGCAAATTCAGTGACTGCCTTTGCCCAGCCTACCATACAAGATGGTTGGTAGGGGAAAAGATAGGATTCAGGAGGACTCTGTAGGCTGTCTTGTCTTCCTTCAGGCTTCGGAACAAAGGCAGGAGAATAAAAATAAATTTATTTTACATTATTTCTTTTCCTTTTTAAAATTGTTTTTTAAATTAAACACACATAACAAAACAACAAACATACAGACAACATATAATAGACAACTGGGGCGTTTATAGTCCCTTATCTATCAAAAGCTATTATCGGGTATAATTGAAATAAAAAAACATTTTCCCTAAGTATTTATATTAATCTCTCCATAAACATGCTTTAAATGCTTCTGTTGATAATTGCACACACTTGGAGCTCTAAAATCTTGAAACAGTTCCTTTAGCACAGTGTTTCCCAACCTTGGCAACTTGAAGGTATTTGGACTTCAACTCCCAGAATTCCCCAGCCAACATTCACTGGCTGGGGAATTCTGGGAGTTGAAGTCCAAATATCTTCAAGCTGCCAAAGTTGGGAAACACTGCTTTAGCAGACAGCATTATCCCTCATCCTTGTCCCTCATCCTTGATTTATTATTTGGTTTTTTCTATTTGATTTGGGAACAGTAACTTGTAAACAACCCTCACTGTCCCGCTTCCAGTCTACCTCCAGCTTCGTCTCCAGGCGCGGAGTCTGGGGACCGGGTTGGGGTTGGGGCCGGGGCGGGCGAGTGGGAGGCGCTGGGAGGCGGGCCGGGGAGTCCCGCCCGCAAAAGGACAGAGAGAGCTCGGGTTGCCCCAGGCTGATGGTCGAAGCGTGCTTTCGCGTGGCCAGCGAGGAGCCGGGATCCTTAGCCAGGCGCACCGGGGTTGCGCCCTAGGCGCGCGGATTAATTCACCGCGGGGGCAGAGGATTCGTCCAGATCGCTCAGAGCTCCGGACCTCCTGGGCGAGAAAGTAAGTGGGTGGGGGGACGGGGTAGGGGGCGGCCGGAGGTGCAAATGCCATTTGCAGAGTCGGGGAGAGAGAGCAGCCCCCTCGCCTCCCCCATTTCCAAGCTGACAGAGCGCCTTGCATGGGAAGGAAAAGAAAGAAAGCAACTTGGCAGGAGTTGGGAAGCCCCCCCCCCAAAAAAAAGAGAGCAAGCGGGGCACGTGGACCCCCAAGCTGTGAAATGCAAGGTTGGGGGGCTTTTCGGAGCTGGGGAAAGGGCAGACTTTTCTCCCAGCCCTAAGAACCCGCGCCTGCCAAGTATCCTTGGGTAAGGGGAGTTTGGGTAGGTCCCGGGGCGTTCTCAGCGCCCTCTTAAGGAGGGAAAGCGGGCTGGTTTTTTTTGGGGGGGGGGTGAGACGCCTGGGGGCAGTCCATATGGAAGACTTTTGGGGGGCGGAGGCTTTTGAAGTTCAACCGAGTAAGTGGAGGGGGGCGTGGAGTCGTTCCTCCCAGTCGGACGGTAACTTTCACAACTTTGGAGCGTTGCTTCCAAACTTTTCTTTGGCGAAGCGGCTGCCTCTTTAACAAGCGTGGGCCGGATACGAGCCTCGAGAGAGAGCGAGGAAGGGGCCCTTTGGCAGAAAAGGCCCGCCCGGTCGAATTTCTGCCTGCCTTTTAATCACGCGGCTGGGGAGGAGGGAGGTGGACAAGTTTGGGAGCTGCCTGGAGGGAGGTCCCGCGCGGAAGGGAGGTTTTGTGGGAAGCGCTGGCCGCTGAAGTGTCCCGTTGGACTTGCAAAACAACGGAGGCTTCTTTCTGGCGGCTGAGTAGCATCTTTCTCTGGGCTGTGCATTCCACGCCTGGCCAGAGGTTATTCGAGGCAAGGCTGGGCTAGGACTTCTCATAGGAGGTTTCCAATTCCTACCCTCAAAACGAGGCTCTAGCACTGCACACCAAAATGACTAGACACAAGAACAGCTTTGTTCCCTGAACGCCATCACTCTGCTAAGCAAATAATTCCCTCGCCACTGTCGAACTACCCACTAAGGCTGCATTACTATTACTATTAAACTTCTAATCATCCCTATCACCCATTTCCTCCAACTTATTTTATTGACTTGTTTGTTTGTCAAACATGTATGGGATAGTACTAACTTGTAAAAACATAAGTAAAAAGTAAGGATAAAAGAGGACAATAGGACAGGGACGGTAAGCAAAGGGGTACATTTATGCACGCCCCTTACAGACCTCTTAGAAAGGGGGAGAGGTCAATTGTAGATAATCTAAGGTTAAAGCTTTTGGGATTTGGGGAAGAAACCACAGAGTCAGGTAGTGAATTCCAGGGGAAGTCATCTTTTCTGCAGTCTTGAGTGGTTTTCATTTAGTTTGAATGTATTGTATTGCTTCAGATGATTGTGATTGTAACTTGTTGCTTGTATCCTCAGGATTTATATTGATTGTTTCCCAGTATGATTTGATGGCTTATTTGTACCCGGACTGTCATTAAGTGCTGTATCTCATGATTCTTCATGAATGTATCTTTTATTTTTATGTAGACTGAGAGCATATGCACCAAAGGCAAATTCCTTATATATCCAATCACGCCTGGCCAAATAAGAATATAGATTAGATTAGATTAGATTTATTAGATTTATATGCCGCCCCTCTCCGCAAACTCGGGGCGGCTCTTCTCTTCTGTTCTCTCTTCTCTTCTTTCTCTTCTCTTCTCTCTCCTCTTCTCTTCTCTCTCTTCTCTTCTTTCTCTTCTCTTCTCTCTCTTCTCTCTCCTCTCCTCTTCTCTCCTCTTCTCTCTCTTCTCTTCTCTCTCTTCTCTCTCTTCTCTTCTCCTCTCCTCTCTTCTCTTCTCTTCTCTCTCTTCTCTCTTCTCTCCTCTTCTCTCCTCTTCTCTCTCTTCTCTCTCTTCTCCTCTCCTCTCTTCTCTTCTCTTCTCTTCTCTCTCCTCTTCTCTCTCTCCTCTTCTCTCTCTTCTCTCTCTCCTCTTCTCTCCTCTTCTCTCCTCTTCTCTTCTCTCCTCTTCTCTCTCTTCTCTTCTCCTCTCCTCTCTTCTCTCTCCTCTTCTCTCTCTCCTCTTCTCTCTCTTCTCTTCTCTCTCTTCTCTCTTCTCTCCTCTTCTCTTCTCTCCTCTTCTCTCTCTTCTCTCCTCTCCTCTTCTCTCTCTTCTCTTCTCCTCTCTTCTCCCCTCCCCTCCCCTCCTCTCCTCTCCCTGCATGAAAGCACAAATTGACGGAATTCACAAAAAAAAAACCCCTCTTAATCAGGTTTGGTAAAACATACTTGCAATGCAAATTGATGGTGGTTGTTTAGTTGAGGATGGCCTGTATGGTGAGAATCATTTTCATGCTTCTCCATATTTATTAAAGCACCTTTCTGCTAATTTTGGTGATACTTTCCTGGAGAGGCACACTTGACTCCAACTTGATTTGATTCTAATTAATCAAATGGTTTGTATTGGCTTCAACCTGTTGGCTTCATCAGATGCCAAATTTTTAGCTTGCATTCAGATGGGAATAGCAGGGTTGCAATTAAATTGGAAAGTCAAAACAAAAAATCTTCTGAAAATAGGCCTTGGCAAATCATTTCTAGAATAGAACGGAATGGAGTAGAGTAGAGTAGAGTAGAGTAGAGTAGAGTAGAGTAGAGTAGAGTAGAGTAGAGTAGAGTAGAGTAGAGTAGAATAGCCAAGTGTAATTGGAATTTGTCTTGGTGCATATGCTCTCAGTGTATATAAAAGAAAAGATTATAAGTTCATCCAGAATCATAAAGTACAACACTTACTGATAGTCCAAGTCCAAATAAGCAGTCAAATCATATTAGGAACCAGTCAATGTAAATTTTAAGGCAAGGAAGCATCAAGCAATGAAGTTACAGTCATACAGTCATTTGCGGGAGGAGATGGGTGATGGGGATGATGAGAAGATTAATAGCAGTGCAGACTTAGTAAATAGTTTGACAGTGTTGAGGGAATTCTTTGTTTAGCAGAGTGATGGCGCTTGGGAAAAATGGTTCTTGTGTCTAGTTGTTCTGGTGTGCAATGCTCTACAGCAGTGATTTTCAACCTTTTTTGAGCTGCGGCACATTTTTTACATATACAAAATAATGGGGCACCTTGAGCGGGGGGGGGGGAGGGCTAAAAAAAGTTTGGACAAAAAAATTATCTCTCTCTCTCTTCCTCCCTTTAACTCTATTTCTCTCCCTCTTTGTCTCCCTTCCTTCCTCTCTCTCCATCCCTCTTTCTCTCTTCCTTCCTTCCTCTCTTTTTTGCTCTCTTTCTATCTCTCCCTCCTTCCATGCCTCTCTTTCTCTCTCTCTCTTTCTTTCTTTCTTTCTCTTTCTTTCTTTCTCTTTCTTTCTTTCTTTCTCTTTCTTTCTTTCTCTTTCTTTCTCTCTCTCTCTTGCTTTCTTTCTCTTTCTTTCTCTCTCTCTCTTGCTTTTTTCTCTCTCTCTTGCTTTCTCTCTCTCTCTCTCTTTCTCTCTCTTGCTGAGCTTCGCGGCACACCTGACCATGTCTTGCAGCACACTAGTGTGCCATGGCACACCGGTTGAAAAACACTACTCTACAGAGTCATTTTGAGGGTAGGAGTTGAAGCAATTTGTATCCAGGATGTGAGATGTCTGTAAATATTTTCACAGTCCTCTTTTTGACTCATGCAGTATATAGGACCTCAATAGAAGGCAGGTTGGCAGTAATTGGTTCTTTTTCTGCAGTTCTGATGATCCTCTGAAGTCTGTGTCTGTCTTGTTGGGTTGCAGAACCAAACCAGACAGTTACGGAGGTGACAAACTCAATATTTTTTCTGTAGAACTGTATCAGCAGCTCCTTGACCAGTTTGAGCTTCCTGAGTTGACGCAGAAAGAACATTCTTTGTTGTGCTTTTTTGACGATGTAAATCTACCAAGGGAGCCACCGTGTCCGTGCCTGGCATTAAGCTATTTCGATTTTAATAAAAATTAAAATCACACAAAATGTGGGTTTGAAATGGCGTGAGCTTCTGCAGTGTTGTTGACACTCTGGACCCTGAATGTGGTTGTTTGTTCTAAACTTTTTACATGCCTGCTACTCTTTCTCCTGTTGCCAAAAGTTTCCCCTGTCAAGGACCTCTGCGAAAGGGTGGATAAGAGAAGAGGTTAAAGTGATGTCCTCTAACTGGCCATGTATATACTCTGTTGCTATGTGCCTACTCTAGGAGGGCTTGTACCCAACCCCCGGCGTCTCTTGGGGGCTGCGTGTCACAGGGACTGAGAAGGGGGAATATTTATAACTCCAACATCTTGCCAGGTTTGATATATTTAGACAGCACGGTAGCCAATAACAAATCCGATGCAAAGGGGCTCTTGAGCAAGGTCTCTAACTACTGTTTGCTTCCTTCAGAGCTTACCATGTCTTTCCATTCCAATAACTCACAAAGAAATAAATGGGCCAACAAAGAGAGAAAATCCTTTCCTTGTCCTCTAAGTCAGTGTTTTTCAACCAGTGTGCAGCGGCACACTAGTGTGCCGTGAGACATAGTCAGGTGTGCCGTGAAGCTCAGAGAGAGAAAGAAAGCAAGAGAGAAAGAAAACAAGAGAGAGAAAGAAAGCAAGAGAGAGAGAGAAAGAAAACAAGAGAGAGAGAAAGAGAGAGAGAGAGAAAGAAAACAAGAGAGAGAAAGAAAGAGAGAGAGAGAAAGAAAGAAAGAGAGTGAAAGAGAGAAAGAGAGAGAGAGAGAAAGAAAGCAAGAGAGAAAAAGAAAACAAGAGTGAGAAAAAAAGAGAGAGAGAAAGAGAGAGAGAAAGCAAGAGAGAGAGACAGAAAGCAAGAGAGAGAGCAAGAGAGAGAGAAAGAAAGCAAGAGAGAAAAAGAAAACAAGAGAGAGAGAGAGAAAGAAAGAGAGAGAGAGAGAGAAAGAGAGGGAAGGTGGGAGAAAGACATAGAGGGTGGTAGGGAGGGAGGGAGAGAGAAAGAGAGCAAAAAAGAGAGGAAGGAAGGAAGAGAGAAAGAAAGAGGGATGGAGAGAGAGAAAAAAAGAAGGGAGAGAAAGAGGGAGGGAGAGAGAAATAGAGCGAAAGGGAGGAAGAGAGAGAAACATTTTTTGTCCAAACTTTTTTTAGCCGCCCCCCCACCCCCACCCCACTCAATGTGCCCCAGGGTTTTGTAAATGTAAAAAATGTGCCATGGCTCAAAAAGGGTTGAAAATCACTGCTCTAAGTTATTTGACTTTTTGGGTGAAGTCTTTAAGAAAAAGCTCGGTTGAGCTTGGAAGCTAAGCAGGGTCGAGCTTAGTTAGGGATTGAACAGGAGGCTGCCAGGCAACTAAACAATTGTTGGCTAGACTGGGAAGTTCAAAGGAAAAAGGCAACAGGCAAACACTTTTTTCAACTTATTGCCAAGGAAACAGCATGGATGCCTCCGTACAATTGCCAAGAGACAAGCTTGACTCGAAGGAGACTATAACTAGCATTAAAAACAATAAGTCAGCACTGCTTTGGTTTTCAAGGAAGGCTTTGGGGGCTCTGAACTGTTCTTGGAAATTTAGCGATAAAAGTTGGCTTTCCATTTTTTTTAATATGCCAGGGTGTTCAACCAGCCTTGTGATCTCAATTCTTCCATCTTGGTCAACCTCATAGTGCCTGAACATCCTTCAACACTTCTAGAAACATAGAAACATAGAAGACTGACGGCAGAAAAAGACCTCATGGTCCATCTAGTCTGCCCTTATACTATTTCCTGTATTTTATCTTACAATGGATATATGTTTATCCCAGGCATGTTTAAACTCAGTTACTGTGGATTTACCAACCACGTCTGCTGGAAGTTTGTTCCAAGGATCTACTACTCTTTCAGTAAAATAATATTTTCTCATGTTGCCTTTGATCTTTCCCCCAACTAACCTCAGATTGTGCCCCCTTGTTCTTGTGTTCACTTTCCTATTAAAAACACTTCCCTCCTGAACCTTATTTAACCCTCTAATATATTTAAATGTTTTGATCATGTCCCCCCTTTTCCTTCTGTCCTCCAGACTATACAGATTGAGTTCATTAAGTCTTTCCTGATACGTTTTATGCTTAAGACCTTCCACCATTCTTGTAGCCCGTCTTTGGACCCGTTCAATTTTGTCAATATCTTTTTGTAGGTGAGGTCTCCAGAACTGAACACAGTATTCCAAATGTGGTCTCACCAGCATTCTATATAGCGGGATCATAATCTCCCTCTTCCTGCTTGTTATACCTTAGCTATGCAGCCAAGCATCCTACTTGTTTTTCGTACTGCCCGACCACACTGCTCACCCATTTTGAGACTATCAGAAATCACTACCCCTAAATCCTTCTCTTCTGAAGTTTTTGCTAACACAGAACTGCCAATGCAATACTCAGATTGAGGATTCCTTTTCCCCAAGTGCATTATTTTACATTTGGAAACATTAAACTGCAGTTTCCATTGCTTTGACCATTTATCTAGTAAAGCTAAATCATTTACCATATTACAGACCCCTCCAGGAATATCAACCCTATTGCACACTTTAGAGTCATCGGCAAATAGGCAAACCTTCCCTACCAAACCTTCCCCTATGTCACTCACAAACATATTAAAAAGGACACAGAACAGACCCTTGTGGCACACCGCTTGTAACCTGTCTCTGCTCAGAATACTCGCCATTAACAATAACTCTCTGATGTCTATGCTTCAGCCAGCTTGAAATCCACTGAACTATCCAGGGATTAAGTCCAATCTTCACTAATTTATCTATCAGCTCTTTATGTGGAACCGTATCAAAGGCTTTGCTGAAGTCCAGATAGGCAATAAATATTCTGAACTGTTTTGTCTTCTGCATCGATTTTTGGCAAAATCCTTATAGGATGCTCAGTTTCCACCTTCCTGGAAATTCCTATTTAACACAGTAAAACAACAAGAATAACAATATTCCTTCCTTCCTTCCTTCCTTCCTTCCTTCCTTCCTTCCTTCCTTCCTTCCTTCGATTTTTATGCCGCCCTTCTCCTTAGACTCAGGGCGGCTTAGAACATGTTAGCAATAGCACTTTATTAACAGACCCAGCCTATTGCCCCCACAATCTGGCTCCTCATTTTACCCACCTCGGAAGGATGGAAGGCTGAGTCAACCTTGAGCCGGTGATGAGATTTGAACCGCTGACCTGCAGATCTACAGTCAGCTTCAGTGGCCTGCAGTAGAGCACTCTACCTGCTGCGCCACACAATAGCATTAGAAGGGACCTTGGAGGTCTTCTAGTCGAACGCCATGCTCAATGAAGAAACCTTAAACCATTTCAGACAAATTGTTATCCAATCTCTTCTTAAAAACTTCCAGTGTTGGAGCGTTTACAACTTCGGCAGGCAAATTGTTCCACTGATTAATTTTTTCTCACGATCCGGAAATCTTGGTTCTAAGAATAGAATAGAATAGAATTTTATTGGCCAAGTGTGATTGGACACACAAGGAATTTGTCTTGGTGCATATGCTCTCAGCGTACATAAAAGAAAAGATACATTTGTCAAGAATCATGTGGTACAATTACAACACTTAATGATTGTCATAGGGGTCAAATAAGCAATGAAGAAACAATATTAATAAAAATCTTAAGAATACAAGCAACAAGTTACAGTCATACAGTCCTAAGTGGGAGGAAATGGGTGATAGGAATGATGAGAAAAACTAGTAGAATCAAAGTGCAGATTTAGTAGAAAGTCTGACAGTGTTGAGGGAATTATTTGTTTAGTAGAGTGATGGCGTTCGGGGAAAAACTGTTTTGTGTCTAGTTGTCTTGGTGTGCAGTGCTCTATAGTGACGGCATCTTGAGGGTAGGAGTTGAAACAATTTGTGTCCAGGATGTGAGGGGTCAGTAAATATTTTCCCCGCCCTCTTTTTGACTCGTGCAGTAATAATAATAATAATAATAATAATAATAATAATAATAATAATAATAATAATAATGCCGCCCCTCTCTGAGGACTCGGGGCGGCTCACAGCATGTACATAAAAACAGGAAACAATAATAACAATCTAATTAATACATTAAAAAAACAAATCTTAAAATTCTAATTAAAAAACTATCAATATCATTTGTTCAACAGTCAAACTAAAGCATTCATTGGTCAGGGGGGAAGATCTAAGGAACCCCAGGCTGGCGGCAAATATGAATTTTTAAACTCTTTCGGAAGACAAAGAGGGTGGGGACAGTGCAAATCTCCAGGGGGAGCTGATTCCATAGGTCCGGGCCCCCCACAGAGAAGGCTCTTCCCCTAGGTCCCACCAGCCGACATTGTTTGGTCGATGGGTCCCTAAGGAGACCAACTCTGTGGGAGCTCATCGGTTTATTTTATTTATTTTTTATTTTTTTATTTATTGGATTTGTATGCCACCCCTCTTCGGAGACTCGGGGCGGCTAACAACAATAATAAAACACTATACAAAATAATCCAATAGTAAAAATGATTAAATACCCATTAATATAAAAACCAAACATACATACAGACATACCATGCATAAAATTGTAAAGGCCTAGGGGGAAAGAGTATCTCAGTTCCCCCATGCCTGACAGCAGAGGTGGGTTTTAAGTAGCTTACGAAAGGCAAGGAGGGTTGGGGCAATTCTAATCTCTGCGGGGAGTTGGTTCCGGAGGGCCGGGAGCCACCACAGAGAAGGCTCTTCCCCTGGGTCCCGCCAAGCGGCATTGTTTAGTTGACGGGACCCAGAGAAGACCCACTCTGTGGGACCTAACTGGTCGCTGGGATTCATGCGGCAGAAGGCTTTCTAGAGTCTCAACCTCTTCCTCCAAGCCTTCTCTTTCACAAAGGTTGTTTATGCACGATCCGTTATGTCCTCAGTGGGAGAGGAGCCCAGATCCAACCATGCTTCCATGCGTATTTCTTCTCTCGTATTTTTCCCCTTCCTTGTCTCTCCCACCTACTGCCGAATGTGGATCGCAAGGTCCTTCATGCATGTCTTCCTCTTGAGTTGGCAAAGACTCAGGCGTGTTGATGGTTTTATAGACAACAAAGAGGCATCTGAATTCTCATTTGCACAGTGCAAAAAACCCTTGATATTGCGGGTAGATTTCTTTTTAAATTGTAAGTTTTTTTATTCCACGTGTATTATTACTATTAAAAATAACTCAAGTGGCAAATGTACTTAACAGTCCTTTTGTTTCCTGTTTTCTCTAAAACAACAATGTGTAATGTGAGTTGGCCTGAGAGGCTGGGACTGGGACCAAAATTACCAAGCTGGCTTTCGTGCCAAAGGCAGGACTGGAACTCAAGTCTCCTGATTTCTTGCATAGTGCCTTAACCACTAGACCCAACTGATAGCCTAGGGACAGCGAACATTTTAGACACCGAGTACTGAAACTGTCCACATATATCTTTCACTCTTTCTCTCCTTCTTTCTTTCCCACTCTCCTTCCTTCTTTCCTTCCTTCCCACACTCTTTCTCTTCTTCCTTCCTTCCCACTCTCATTCCTTCCTTCTTTCCTTCCTTCCCACTCTCTTTCTCTCTTTTCTTCCTCCCTCCCTCCCTTCCCAATCTCTTTCTCTTCTTCCTTCTTGCCTTCCTTCCTTCCCGTTTTCTTTCTCTTCTTCCTTCTTTCTTTCCTTCCTTCCTTCCCATTCTCTTTCTCTTCTTCCTTTTTTCCTTCCTTCCCATTCTCTTTCTCTTCTTCCTTCCTTCCTTCCCACTCTCTTTCTCTTCTTCCTTCTTTCCTTCCTTCCCACTCTCTTTCTCTTCTTCCTTCCTTCCCACTCTCTTTCTCTTCTTCCTTCCTTCCTTCCTTCCCACTCTCTTTCTCTTCTTCCTTCTTTCCTTCCTTCCTTCCCACTCTCTTTCTCTTCTTCCTTCCTTCCCACTCTCTTTCTCTTCCTTCATTCCTTCCCACTATCTTTCTCTCCTTCCTCACTCCCTCCCCACTCTCTTTCTCTTCCTTCTTTCCTTCCTTCCTTCCCACTCTTTTTCTCTTCTTCCTACTTTCCTTCCTTCCTACTTTCTCTTCTTCCTTCCTTCTTTCTTTTTGTTTCCTTCCTTCCCACTCTCTTTCTCTCCTCCCTCCCTCCCTCGCTTCCTTCCATCCTTCCCACCCACTCTCTTTCTTTCTTTCCTTCTTTCCTTCCTCCCTCCCTCCCCCTCCTCTCTCTTTCTTTCTTTTTTCCTCCCTCCCTCCCTTCCCATCCACTCTCTTTCTTTCCTCCTTTCCTCCCTTCCTTTCCAGATACCACTCCTATCAAGAATGACCTCTCTAAATGTGACCTCCAGGCTGGTTATAAACAGGCCCTATCTTTCAGGAAGTAATTTCCAAGGCTGCATTATTGAGGTGGGCGGTGGTTGCATACACCATCCCACCCCAATTCCTTCCACCCTCCCCATGGCTTTCTTCGCCTTATTGCCTGCATGTGGCTTGTTTGTTTTGTCCTTGGTGTGTTCTGTCCCAAAGCCAAGGCAGACAAATTTAGCTCCTCTGATCTCTCTCTCTGCCACAAGCCCCACTGACTTCCCTTCCCTAGGAGTTCCTAAACGCGGTTGCTTCTTTTCCTCTGAAATATCCAAGTGAGTCCTGGTGTGGGGTGGGCATCAAAGGAGAGCCCTGCGGGGTGGGGGGCCAAATATTTTGGGGGGCCTGAATTTGGGGGAAACGGCACACTAGCACTTCTGACACCACTGTTGGGACAGAGCTGCGCTTAGGAAGGTGAGTCAAGGCATGTGTGTCAAAAAATAGCCAGATTGCACACAGCTGTTGTAGCCGAGTTGGCAGCCTGGGAAAGGAACAAGAAGGACAGAAATGGATTAGTGTCCTTGCTCTATTGCAAATCTCCTGGACACTATAAGAGAGATGAATTAATCTACAGCATTCCCCAAATCAGGAAGAATCTGGTAGCCACTTTTCAGACTAACCAATTTTATTAACCAGTATATGCTTTAGTGAATCACAGCTGGTTTTATCAAGTGGACTATGAATAACTTCAAAAGAGACATTGAAACTCTGGAGAAGGTGCAAAAAAGAGCAACCAAGATGATTAAGGGATTGGAAACCAAGACTTACGAAGAGAGACTGAGGGAACTGGGCATGGAGAGCCTAGAGAAAAGGAGGGCCAGAGCGGACATGATAGCAGTCTACAAGTATACGAGGGGATGTCACAGAGAGGAGGGGATCACTTTATTCTTCAGGGCACCAGAGGGCCGGACGAGGAACAACGGCTGGAAACTGACCAAGGAGAGATTCAACATGGAGATAAGGAGGAACTTCCTGACGGTCAGAGCGATCAACCAATGGAACAACCTACCAGCGGATGTTGTGAACTCCAACACTCTGGACATTTTTAAGAGAAGGTTGAACTGCCACTTGACTGGTGTACTATAGGGTTCCTGCTTGGGCAGCGGGTTGAACTCGATGGCCTTCATGGTCCCTTTCAACTCTAACAATAAATAAATAAACTTTAGTCTGAAAAAGTGCCCTCGGACTCCCACTGATATTTTATAGATCTAATAACAGGAGATCATTAAGAGTTTCTGATGCTATTTAAGGTAGAGAGGCAAATAAGGAAGGGTGGGTTCTTACTTATATTCCCTAGCGCAGTGTTTCCCAACCTTGGCAACTTGGAGATATTTGGACTTCAACTCCCAGAATTCCCCAGCCAGCAAATGCTGACTGGGGGATTCTGGGAGTTGAAGTCCAAATATCTTCAAGTTGCCAAGGTTGGGAAACACTGCCCTAGCGGTTCGCATTGTGATGGAAGTACACAAGGTGTCCTTGTTGAGCGGATGGGAAACTGAGGCAGAGAATAGTAGTTACAAATAAGGACTAAGAAGCAATAGGAAGACACACACAAACACACAAAACATGCCAATTTGATGTCAAGAACTATAAATCCCAACAGTAAGTAAGAAATCTGCTCTCAGCCAGTTAGCAACTCATACTGGATTTGGGTCCTGGTAAAAACTTTTTCTTCCCTTTTCTTTCTTTCTTTCTTTCTTTCTTTCTTTCTTTCTTTCTTTCTTTCTTTCTTTCTTTCTTTCTTCTTTCTTTCTTTTTAAAATTATTTATGTATTTATTAGATTTGTATGCCGCCTCTCTCCGTACACTCGGGGCGGCTAACAACAGTAAAAAGACAATATGAACAAATCTGATATTAAAAGTAATGTAAAAAACCCCAATTTAAGAAACCAGACATACATACAGACATACCATGCATAAATTTTATAAGCCTAGGGTGAAGGGAATATCTCAGTTCCCCCATGCCTGACAACAGAGGTGGGTTTTAAGGAGCTTACAAAAGGCAAGGAGGGTGGGGGCAACTCTGATATCTGGGGGGAGTTGGTTCCAGAGGGTCAGGGCCGCCACAGAGAAGGCTCTTCCCCTGGGTCCCACCCAACGACATTGTTTAGTCGACGGGACCCGGAGAAGCCAACTCTGTGGGACCTAACCGGTCGCTGGGATTCGTGCGGCAAAAGACGGTCCCGGAGATATTCTGGTCCGATGCCATGAAGGGCTTTATAGGTCATAAGCAACACTTTGAATTGTGACCGGAAACCGATCGACAACCAGTGCAGACTGCGGAGTGTTGGTGTGACATGGGCATATTTAGGAAAGCCCATGATAGTTCTCGCAACTGCATTCTGCATGATCTGACATTTCCGAACATTTTTCAAAGGTAGCCCCATGTAGAGAGCGTTACAGTAGTCGAGCCTCGAGGTGATGAGGGCATGAGTGACTGTGAGCAGTGAGTCCCGGTCCAGATAGGGCCGCAACTGGTGCACCAGGCAAACCTGGGCAAACGTCCCCCTCGCCACAGCTGAAAGATGGTTCTCTAATGTGAGCTGTGGATCGAGGAGGACGCCCAAGTTGCAGACCCTCTCTGAGGGGGTCAATGATTCCCCCCCCCCAGGATAATGGACGGACAGATGGAGTTGTCCCTGGGAGGCAAAACCCACAACCACTCCGTCTTATCAGGGTTCATTCATTCATTTATTTATTTATTTGTCAAAAAAGTATAGTATTATAGTGCATATTATCATAACATAAATAGAACGTAGTAATAGAAAGGATAATAAGACAGTAGGACAGGGACATTAGGCACAAAGGTGCACTTATGCATGCCCCTTACAGACCTCTTAGAAAAGGGGAGAGGTCAGTTGTTGATAATGTAAGGTTGAAGATTTTGGGGTTCCCACCCTTCCCATTTCATGATGGGAGAAGAGAAGTAAACTGAATTCCCAGGAAAAGCAGAAGGTCGCATTACTTTTCCCACCCAGTTCTGGAAGGAAAATATTATCTAACTTGGAGCAGGCGGCCCAAAGCTCCGAAGACGTAAGAAGCCTGCTTTTTTTCTTTTGTTTTGCACAGGGAAATATTAAGCCTGTTTTCTGTTTGTGGTGAAAAACCTTTCGGGCCGCAAGGGAGCCAAAGGACGGGAGTGTTTCCATTTTCTTTCCTGTTGATTAGCAATAGAAGCCAAGCCTGTTGGCCAAAAGGATGTTTACTGGGGGTGGAAAAACCTGGCTTGCAGAGTGATATGGAATTGGGATAGGAAAAAAAGGGAAGGGAGGCTTTGAATACCTGAACCCATCAAGATTCCTCCTTGTTTTTATTCTGAAGTAGATACGTACAGCTGCCCCTCAATTTACAACAGTCCGTTTAGTGATCGTTGTAGTTAAAATGTGTTCTGTCGGGGTTCCCCCAGACGTCAACACCAACTAAAAAGAGTAGCCAGACACGCTGGTAAAAAGCAAAGTCATTTTATATCTTTGAAAACAAACACAGATAACAAAAACTGTTCTTAACTGGAATGCTGTGAAGCTTCACATAAGAGTCACGACGGCCAGACAATACAACAGGCTTCTTGCTGGCACACACACACCACTGTAGATAATAAAACCCACGCCTCCCCCAAGTTTTCAGCCTTCGAGGCCACGAGCCAGAATCAGAGACGCCAAGGATCGAAGCAAGGTCACAGGACTCCCAAAAGATAACTCTCCACAATACAGGAAGGGCGGGCCTGCCTTTTCAACCTTTCTGAGGAGAACCACACCCAAACCCAGCTGTTGCCTATTAGGGATGAAAATACCTGGCTAATTGTCCCCTTCTTTGTGCTGCCCTTCTCTGCCTCATATCTATGATGGCTTGTGCATTCTCATCTAATGACTCCAGGCTACTCGCTGGGGAGAGCTCCCCCCCGGGCGTCTCAGGCTGTTCTCCCTCCTCCTCGTCCTGACATTCCTCTTCCCCGTCTGCCTGTTCCTCCTCCTCCTCCTGTTCCTCGTCCTCCCCCTCTGAGCATGGAGCCGGCAGAGTTCCAGCCGTTCCCTGAGGAGCCTCAGACTGAATCACAACAAAATGGCACTTTAAAAAAAAGATTTATGACAATTTGTTAAATTTATTAATTTAATTTATTAATTTAATTTATTAATTCAATGTATTAATTCAATGTATTAATTCAATTTATAGGCTGCCCAACTCCTTCCGGACTCTGGGCGGCTAAACTTACGATCCTTGCGACCTCTTCATGGTCAAGGGATAAAAAATTCAGACACTCTGCAACTGATTCATATTTATGATGCTTGCAGTGTCCTGGGATCAACTGATCACCTTTTGCGAACCTTCTTATCAACAAAGTTGATGGGTGGAAAGCCAGATTAGCTTAACGGTTGCGGGAAGAAAAGTTGTAAAAGGAGGCAAATGTTTTGCTTAGCAACAGAAAATTATTTATTTATTGATTGATTGATTGATTGGATTTGTATGCCGCCCCTCTCCGGAGACTCAGGGCGACTAACAGCAATAATAAGACAGCATATAATAATAATCCAATACTAAAAACAATTATGATCGTAAGACAAGGCCTGCCTGTATATCTTCCAGCAAAATAGATGTACCATCACGTTTTTAATAATATACAGTGGTACCTCTACTTAAGAACTTAATTCGTTCCATGAGCAGGTTCTTAAGTAGAAATGTTCCTAAGTAGAAGCAATTTTTCCCATAGGAATCAACGTTAAAGCAAATAATGCGCACAAGCCCATTAGGAAAGAAATAAAAGCTTGGAATTTGGGTGGGAGGAGGAGGAGGAAGAAGAGGAGGAGGACAGTAGCTGCCGAAGGAAGAAGATGAGGTGAGGGGAATCAAAAAATTCCAAAACATTAAGGCTTAAAAAAAAATAGAGGGACTCTGAGGCACAAGGCTGCCTCCCATACACTGCGCCAGAGAGAGAAACCCAGGAGGAATAGCAGGAAACTGGCTGGGCCTTCGTGCCGCTTTCAAATTTCCTGGGAAATTTATCCGGGCTCGGGTTCTTAAGTAGAAAATGGTTCTTGAGAAGAGGCAAAAAAATCTTGAACACCCGGTTCTTATCTGGAAAACTCCTTAAGTAGAGGCGTTCTTAAGTAGAGGTACCACTGTATGTATGAAATCCTGTACCTTTTGATTGGGGGAATCAGGGTTGGGTCGTTGGGAGAACCTCAAGGTAAGATTCTGTGCAGCCAAGAGTTCAGACAGGGGCGCATACAAATCTAATAAATTATTATTATTATTATTATTATTATTATTATTATTATTATTATTATTATTAAATCCCACTCCTGGGTGGTCACACCCACCCCTCCCCTCCAAGGAGTCCCCCACACAGTATGTTTTGGATACAGGTAAGTGCAGGGTATGCACAGAGGCTTGGGGAGGGTGATATCTCTGAGACCGCCTTCTGCCGCACGAAACCCAGCAAACAGTTAGGTCCCACAGAGTTGACCTTCTCCAGGTCCTGTCGACTAAACAATGTTGTTTGGCAGGACCCAGGGGAAGAGCCTTCTCTGTGGCGGCCCTGGCCCTCTGGAACCAGCTCCCCCCAGAGATTAGGATTGCCCCCACCCTCCTTGCCTTTTGCAAACTTCTTAAAACCCACCTCTGCCATCAGGCATGGGGGAATTGAGATATTTCCCCCTGGCTTATATAGTTTTATGTATGGTATGTTTGCGCTGAATGGTTTTAAATTAATGGGTTTTTAGATACTTTTTAAATATTAGATTTGTTTATTATATACTGTTTTATTATTGTTGTGAGCTGCCCCGAGTCTATGGAGAGGGGCGGCATACAAATCTAATAGATAGATAGATAGATAGATAGATAGATAGATAGATAGATAGATAGATAGATAGATAGATAGATAGATAGATAGATTAGATAGACAGACAGGCCTACTGGAAGTCTGGGGAGGCCATTTTCACCCTCTCAGAGGCTCTCGGAAAGCCCCTGGAGCCCAGAGAGGACAAAAATACCTCCCCCTGCGGTGTAAGAGGCAGACTAGGCCACGCCCACCATGGCCACACCCACGCAGCAACCAGGCAGAGAGTCCTTTGCTAAAAGTTTTAAAGCTGAGCCCTGTTGGCAGTAGCGGATTGCACTTACTGCTGCAAGTGGTTCTCTGGCGCAGGCATGTCCCAGCATGCTTTTACTTCTGTGCATGCGCAAAATCTTGTGACGATACATGTGTGCGTGCAAGGTTTCAATTCTTTTTTTTGTTTCTGTGCACGCGCAGAAGCAAAAAAATGCCAAAATCTGATGCACCCGCATGTCACCCTCGCAAGGTTTTACTTCCTGCGCATGCGGCGAAGCATAAAAAAGAGCCGGGGGGGTGCACCAGGTAAAGTGCAGTACTGCAGGCCACTAAAGCTGACTGCTAGATCTACAGGTCAGCGGTTCAAATCTCACCACCAACTCAAGGTTGACTCAGCCTTCCATCCTTCCGAAGTGGGTAAAATGAGGACCCGGATTGTGGGGGCAATAGGCTGGCTCTGTTAAAAAAGTGCTATTGCTAACATGTTGTAAGGTGCCCTGAGTCTAAGGAGAAGGGCGGCATAAAAATGGTATGAATTAATTAATTAATTAATTAAAAAATTAAAATAACCTGAGATGCATGCACACATGTGCCAGAGCCCCGAAGCTGCATACATATCTCAGCTTTTACTACTGGTACGGTGTCCTTATCCCTACTAGTAGCAACTCAATACTGTCTGTTGGGAATCTGCAGGCTTTGGAGAGATACCTCGTGATTTATTTTTCTGTGGCTTTTGAACATTTTAAGTACAATTAAAGCAATGGAACATTTTGTGCAGTACAGATAGTCCTTAACGTACAACAATTTTCTGTTGTAACTCCAGGAATAGTTTTCGGAGAGTAATGTAGATTAATAATAGCAGGGATTTTTCAATTACTGTGGTAATTGACAACTTTAATGTGTACTTGTTCATTGAGTCTGGGATTTATTTATTTATTTATTCATTCATTCATTCATTCATTCACTCACTCACTCACTCACTCACTCACTCACTCACTCACTTACTTACTTACTTACTTATTTACTTACTTATTTATTTATTTAGTCCAATACACAATGAGGGTTTTAGTGGGTATATATCTATATATTTTTTAATGGCAGAACATAGAAAACTCAGCAGAGGGCCAAATAAGTATGTAAAGTTCACGAATCCCCCCGTTCAACGTTATGTCCTTGGAAAAAAAGTAACTTATTATGACCGTTTTTCACATTTACAACTGTGGCAGTATCGTCATGGCCATGTGATCCAAATTCAGATGCTTGCCAACAGACTCATATTATGACGGATTTGCAGTGTTCCAGGGTCATGTGATCCCTTTTGCGACCGTCGTATCAAGGAAAGTCAATGGAGAAGCCAGACTCGCTTAACAATTGTGGCCAGTAAGGTCATAAAATGGGGCAAAACTCACTTAACAAACGCTTCACTTAGCAACAGAAATGTTTTTTAAAAAATAATATTTTTATTGGTTTTGCACATTTGTATATAACATAAAACAAGCATAAAACAGTGCACAGTGCATGTGCCCATCACCCGACTGACAATACCCACCACCACCAATTAGGGGATTCAAATATTTACTAGTTTATGTTCTTTTATTTCCTTAGCTCTATCTTGCATTTGTTTACTATTCAAAGAGTGATTGGAGTTTATTTTTCACATTTCCATCACAAATTCTACTCAACATATAATCCTTCACCTTATAGAAACATAGAAACATAGAAGTCTGACGGCAGAAAAAGACCTCCTGGTCCATCTAGTCTGCCCTTATACTATTTTCTGTATTTTATCTTAGGATGGATCTATGTTTATCCCAGGCATGTTTAAATTCAGTTACTGTGGATTTATCTACCACGTCTGCTGGAAGTTTGTTCCAAGGATTATTCCATCGTACCATCAGCTTCTCCAATTTGTTTTCATCAAAATTGTTTAATCTTATTTCCATGATTTCAAAATGAATGTGATCCACCATGTACCAGTACCAATTATGTAATGTCCATTTTTTAGACTCTTTCCAACCCAATACCACTACCGCTTGAGCGCTGCAGTTTTTATTTCTTTGAAGTCTCTTAATTCTCGTTGTTTAACCAATATCACTATTTCTTTTGTAATTATCCACTTAATATTTAACATTTTATTTATTTCATTCTGCGCTTCCTTCCAAAATTTCTGAAGTTCGACACACTCCCAGAACATATGCATGAAAACTCCTTTCTTTTGGCAACCATGCCAACAATTACCTTTCCCTTTCCTCTGGAAGTGTGAAAGTTGTGCTGGTGTATAGTACCATTTATGAAAAATTTTCCTTCTCATCTCTCTAACTCTTGTATTCTTTATTTTATGTATGTTTTCTACTATTTCTTTCATTTGTCTTTCATCAATTTGTAAATCGTTTTGCCAGCATCTTGTCAAGCCTTTTATTACTCCCTCTTCCACTTGCAATAACATTCTGTATATATTACTTGCCTATGCTTTTGTATCGTTAATCTTTTCTTTTAATATTTTCTCTAAGCAATTTTCTTCTTTCAAAAAGGCTTCTTTATTCTCACTTTTGTTTAAATATTTACATATTACATTAATCTGCAGTCAGGGAAAGTCAATGGAGAAGCCAGACTCACTTGTGGCCAGTAAGGTCATAAAATGGGGCAAAACTCACTTAACAAACACTTCACTTAGCAACAGAAATGTCGAGGTCGTATGTCGAGGAATTCCGATGATGAGTGAGAGATACTGAAGTTTCAGTTTATTTTTCCAAGTTTGAGATCTCAGTTTAAGGTCAAAATGTGTGGGTCTCGAGGGCAGGAGTTCACATCCTTTGTGGGAAAAACTTATTCCATTGCTTTATATTTTTAGATGAATATTAAAAACATATTTGCTGGTACATAAACTTTTTTCTTTTTTTAAAGCCTGAGAAACAGAGTCGATTCTTTCCTTTGAAACTTTCTTTCCTTCTCTTCTTCTTCTTTGCTGGGAACTTCAGATTTGTAGGGAGAGGTTTGCCAAAAAGTTTTTTTAATTTTTTCTACACCATAAAAACATGCTTACAACATCATATAGAAACATAGAAACATAGAAGTCTGACGGCAGAAAAAGACCTCATGGTCCTATATATAGGAATATATAGGAATATATAGTAATACCTCGTCTTACGAACTTAATTGGTTCCGGAAGGTGGTTCGTAAGGAGAAAAGTTCGTAAGACGAAACAATGTTTCCCATAAGAAACAATGTAAAAGCAATTAATGCGTGTAAGGTGGAAAAAAAATCGCAAAATGGCGCTCTGCTGGGCGCTGCCTCCTGGCTGTCACCTTTTAAAACAGCCAGGGGGCTTCTCAGCATTGTCCCGAACCCCAACTTTTCGGGTTTGGGTTTGGGAGGCTGCCGAGAAGTGCCGCCGCCTGGCTGTCACCTTCTGAAACAGCCAGGGGGCTTCTTGGCGTTCTCCTGAACGCTGAACCCGGAAGTTCGGCAAAAGTTCAGGTTCGGGTTCAGGTTCCGGAGGCCGCCGAGAAGTGCCCGGCTGTTTCAGAAGGTGACAGCCTGGTGGCGCCACCCTGCGGAGTGCCGTTTTTGTGATTGGCAGCGGCGTTTTCGGCCGATCTGGAGGCTGAAACGGAGGTGGAGAATCCCAATAGGGAATTCCATGGGCGGAGCTTTGACGTCACGAAGATGTCCTCCAACCAAGAAGGTGACAGCCGGGTGGTGGCGCCCAGCAGAGCGCCATTTTGCGATCTGCGGTGGGTTCGTAAGCCGGAAAAAGTTCGTAAGAAGAGGCAAAACAATTTCCAAACCCCGTGTTCGTATTTCGAGTTGTTCGTATCACGAGGGGTTCGTATCACGAGGTACCACTGTACCTTCAATACAATTTAAAGATCTTAAGTACTTTTTTTTTTTTAAAAAGAGAGAAATTCACATACCAATTCGATTATCTCTAAGCTGCGGTATATGTAGCTTAACTTTTGCTGCCTCCTTTTCTAATTTTGCCATCAAGATGAACCAATTGTCTTCTAATGAAACTCACCATTAATTTTCTTTCAAATGTTTAATAAAATACCTCTGACTTCTTAAGAGTCAGCCGTAGTGCCTCCTTCACCTCCTCGTTCGTTTTTCCAATAACTAAAAACCTTTACATATATCTAGTTAGAAGAAAGATTGATTATAATTAAAATATAGGCAATTTGAATGATTGTTAATTGGGTTTGGATTAAGTTTAATAAAATTTTGAATTAGTGAATATACACGGCTCAAAAATAAATAAATAAAGGAAACACTTAAAAAACAGAATGAAACTTCAAGTAAATCAAACGTCTGTGAAATCAAACTGTCCACTTAGGAAGCAACACTGATTGACAATCAATTTCACACGCTGTTGTGCAAATGGAATAGTTGTGCAAATGAAATATTCAATGACAATATATCGCTCATTCAGATCTAGGATGTGTTCTTTGAGTGTTCCCTTTATTTTTTTTTTTGAGCAGTACATATTGTACCATCAAGAGGGTGATGAAAAAAGTTTTGAAAAGTTGTTTTTGTTTTGGTAGGGAGAAGTTTTAGTTCAGAATTATTCCTGTTGATGGGGTTATAATAGGGCTGGAAGGCCTCCCGCTGCAAATGCGATGTTGCAACTCCAGTTGTTCCCCTCTAACCACCAGGGATAGAAAACTATTTTTATTGTGGGTTTGTGGTTCACAGAGAGAATACGTTGCGACTTTTGTTGTTGGGTTTTCCCCCGCCCCCGGCAAATCCCTTTTGTTTTTCCCATAAAAGCACCCTAGATCCATATGATGCCTGGGGTAACTTTGCCAGCTCAGCTCGTGTGTGTGAAGTTGGGCTGGTTTTGATTTCAACAATGCTGATCTCTCTCTCTCACACACACCCCATATGTCCTGACTAAGCATCGTCTGTAAAGGCATTTGCAATCTGGAAACTGCCTGGTGGGCAACAGCTGGCAGAAGCTGGTTGCCACATCAGGTTTATCGTCTGCAAACATTGCGGAAGGTTTTTTTTTTCCTGCACAGCAAACATTTCACTGCCATAGAAACTGGCCTTTGCCCTCCCTTTGAGGGCCAGCTGGGTCATTTCAGAATGGGAAATAGCGGGGCCAGCACCAGCTGTTCCATGCTGGCTTTGCTCCCTTCCCCACGCAGTTTCCTTTCCACCTGGCTGTTCTGGTTTCTCTGCCCCCTCCCCTCTTCTTTGCTTTCCTCTCCAGCTGTTCCAGAGGCTGCTGTCTCATCCTCCAACTCCTGCCCTATCCATCCATAACCCTGGGGGGGAAAGGGAATTATTGACCCCCTCAGAGAGGGTCCGCAACTTGGGCGTCCTCCTCGATCCACAGCTCACATTAGAGAACCATCTTTCAGCTGTGGCGAGGGGGGCGTTTGCCCAGGTTGGCCTGGTGCACCAGTTGTGGCCCTATCTGGACCGGGACTCACTGCTCACAGTCACTCATGCCCTCATCACCTCGAGGCTTGACTACTGTAACCCTCTCTACATGGGGCTACCTTTGAAGAGTGTTTGGAAACTTCAGATCATGCAGAATGCAGCTGCGAGAGCAATCATGGGCTTCCTCAGGTATGCCCATGTTACACCAACACTCCACAGTCTGCATTGGTTGCCGATCAGTTTCCGGTCACAATTCAAAGTGTTGGCTATGACCTATAAAGCCCTTCATGGCATCGGACCAGAATATCTCCGGGACCGCCCTCTGCCGCACGAATCCCACGACCGGTTAGGTCCCACAGAGTTGGCCTTCTCCGGGTCCCGTCGACTGAACAATGTCGTTTGGCGGGATCCAGGGGAAGAGCCTTCTCTTTGGCGGCCCTGACCCTCTGGAACCAGCTCCCCCCAGAAATTAGAACTGCCCCCACCTTCCTTGCCTTTTGGAAACTCCTTAAAACCCACCTCTGCCATCAGGCATGGGGGAACTGAGACATCTCCCCCGGTCCTATACAGTTTATACATGGTATGTTTGTGTGTATGTTTGCTTTTAATAATGGGTTTTTAGTGTTTTTTAAATTATTAGATTTGTTTTTACATTGTCTTTATTATTGCTGTGAGCCGCCCCGAGTCTACGGAGAGGGGCGGCATACAAATCTAATTAATAATAATAATAATAATAATAATAATAATAATAATAATAATAACAACAACAACAACAACAGCAACAATAATTTATTAGATTTGTATGCCGCCCCTCTCCGCAGACTCGGACTTGTGTAGGGCTTTATAGGTCACAACCAACACTTTGAATTGTGTCCGAAAACAATCGGCAGCCAATGCAGTCCGCGGAGTGATGGTGAGACATGGGCATATCTTGGAAGGCCCATAATTGCTTGCGTGACTGCATTTTGGACGATTTGACGTTTCCGAACACTCATTGTCGCAGTGTTTGCAGCTCTGGCTTTGCAGAGTGCTCGCTTCTCTTCTGCTATGGTTGTTCTTCTGGCCTCAAAGATTCTGGTGGATCATGTCGATTGATCTTGTGCCAGGGTTTCCCATGAGATGGTGTCAATGTCGAGGGACTTGTAACACTTCCTTTGTCTCCCATACGATCACTTCCCTTTATACAGCTCACCATAGAGGTAAATCAATCAATCAACCAACAAATAGAAAAGGAGGAGGTTAAATGAAGAGTGGACGTGCTCTTGAAGAGGTCCATTACAGCAGGAACAGTGGCGGGAGAATTAGGGATAGAAAGGAAAGGTCTGTGACTTGGTTTTTTAGAAAGGATGCTTCAGGTGACGTATCTTTCATCCCGTTATGGTAGGCGTGGGTGTGTTCTGAGAAACAGCTCCCAGATGTCTTAGCCAAATATCATCAGGTGGGAACTGTAGTTTAGCAACATCTGGCTTTCCACCCATCCAGAAGGACGGAACAATTCGCTATTTCCAAAATGGGAACCCGCCATTTCTTAGAAAGCAAAACCGAAACCACAGAATATGGATTGAGTGTTTCACTGTTGGGTTACATCAGTAGTGGGTTTCGCTTACCTTCGCTACCAGCTCGGAACGGTGAATGGCGTGCATTTATTTTGCTTTCATGCAGCACTTCTGCGCTTGCGCAGAACCTTATTTGTTTGTTTGTTTGTTTGTTTGTTCGTTCGTTCATTCCATTTTTATGCCGCCCTTCTCCTTAAACTCATGGCGGCTTACAACATGTTAGTAATAGCACTTTTTAACAGAGGCAGCATTCCAGGTCCTCATTTTACCCACCTCGGAAGGACGGAAGGCTGAGTCAACCTTGAGCCGGTGATGAGATTTGAACCGCTGACCTTCAGATCTACAGTCAGCTTCAGTGGCCTGCAGTACAACACTCTACCTGCTGCGCCACTCCGGCTCTATCTATCTATCTATCTATCTATCTATCTATCTATCTATCTATCTATCTATCTATCTATCATCTATCTATCATCTATCTATCTATCTATCTATCTATCTATCTATCTATCTACCTACCTACCTATCTATCTATCTATCTATCTATCTATCTATCTATCTATCTATCTATCTATCTATCTATCTATTAAATTTGTATGCCCCCCTCTCCGTAGACTCAGGGCGGCTCACAACGGTAATAGAAAACAATATATAAGACAAATCTAATAATTAAAAGTAAAAACCCATAATTTAAAAAACATACACACAACATACCATACATAAACAGTATAGTCCTGGGGAAGTTATCTCAGTTCCCCCATGCCTGACGGCAGAGATGGGTTTACGAAAGGCAAGGAGGGTGGGGGGCAGTTCTAATCTCAGGGGGGAGCTAGTTCCAGAGGGTCGGGGCCGCCACAGAGAAGGCTCTTCCCCTGGGACCCGCCAAATGACATTGTTTAGTCGACGGGACCTGGAGAAGGCCCACTCTGTGCAACCTAATCAGTCGCTGGGATTCGTGCAGCAGAAGGCGGTCCCTTATGCGCATGGGCAGATTATTAGTTATTATATCCAGGTGGGTGGGCAGAGCCTCCTGATGCTGCCAATCCCAGTTCGTCTGTAGCAACCCGCCACTGGGTTATATGCTCCAAATCAACTGCTTTGTTCCATCCAGGAACCTGACTGTCCTTTTTTGCCTTTTTCTTCTTCTTCTCCTCTCATCTTCTAGACATGTGGCTCCTCCTTCCTCTTTGTGGGATCTTCATAGCAAACTCAGCAGCAGGTAAGGCACGTCCGGTCTTCGAGGACTTACAACAGAAAGTAAGAACGCTGCCCTTAAAGAAACACAAACAGAAGCCCTCCCTGTTGTATCCTGCCTAGCACAAAAACATAAAGTTGTCCTTAATCTGAGTCTTAGATTGGCTGCCTTTTTCTAAATCCACCTTCCATAATTTCATGCAGGTAATCCTTGATTTACAACAGTTCACTTAGTGACTTTTCAAAGTTACGGCAGCATTGAAAAAAGTGACTTATCAGCATTTTTGTTATATTTATGGCCAATAATGGGTTACTAGCTGGTACGGGCCACACTCCCTACAGATAGTGAAAATGAGCGACACATGCAGCTCTGCATCACCGGCATGTGCACGCGCACCCACAGTGAGAGTTTGCTTCTGCGCATGCCAGGAAGCAAAATCTCACAAGAGGACGAACATGTATACAAGATTTCTGCAACTTTTTACTTCTGTGCATGTGCAGAAGCAACAGGAATCACTGAAATTTTGTGCGCCCATGCCGCCTCTCGCAAAATTTTGCTTCCTCTGCATGCACAGAAGCAAAATCTCACTGGGGTGTGCATGCAAGCACACCAGCGACACGGAACTGCGCATTTATTTATTTATTTATTTGCTTGCTTGCTTGCTTGCTTGCTTGCTTGCTTGCTTGCTTGCTTGCTTGCTTGCTTGCTTGCTTGCTTGCTTGCTTGCTTGCTTGCTTGCTTGCTTGCTTATTAGATTTGTATGCTGCCCCTCTCCGTAGACTCGGGGAGGCTCACAACAATAACAATGTAAGAACAAATCTAATAATTTATAAAACACTAAAAAACCCCATTATTAAAAGCAAACAAACACACAAACATTCCATGTATAAACTGTATAGGCCCGGGGTAGATGTGTCAGTTCCCCCATGCCTGACGGCAGAGATGGGTCTTGTTTTGGTAGCGGCAGTAAGTAGGAACCCCTGCCTACCTATGACCCTTGTAACATCTCCATGGCCATGTGATTTACATGCGCTTAGACTTATATAACAATAACGATAACAACAACAATTATTATTATTATTATTATTATTATTATTATTATTATTATTATTATGTGAACACAACACAGCAAATGAGATCACTATGCTGGATTTCGTATTTCATCCCAAGCACCTAGGACTGTGTGATGTAGCGGCGAATTATGTTTGCCGATCCCAGTAAAGCGGCCTTTTGCAATTGACAGATGGAGATTTTGTCAATTACAATGGTTTTCAAATGTCCGCTGAGATCCTTTGGCACTGCGCCCAACGTGCCAAGTACCACTGGGACCACTGGGTGATTTTCATGAAGGGAACAGATTCTTAACTTAACTTAACTGTTGCCAAGGATTTGGACGCACTGATTTAAGAGGTGGGGCATGCAACATCAACTCTGCCAGAGTAAGCAGTAAGAGAAAATGAACATAATAATTGGGTGGGTTTGTGTGGAAAAAACATTTTAGTTCTGATAGTATTTGCCCAAGGTGGAAGCCTTAGAGATTAAATTTATGTCCTGTTGGGTTTCAAAGGAGCTAAAACGAATAAACTTTTTACTCTTTTTATTATTATCAATTTTATCTGTTTTTCTAATGTTGATGACGGCTCCCTCGCCTCAACTCAGGGGTCCCCAAACTTGGCAACTTTTAAGACTTCTGGACTTCAACTCCCAGAATGTTGGCTGGAGAATTCTGGGAGTTGTAGTCCACTAGTCTTAAAGTTGCCAAGTTGGAAGAACTTAACTGGTTGGGGGAGCACAGTTAAGGCTATCTCTGAGTCTTTCATAATTCATCTCCTACTCTATGTTCATCTTTCAGAGGCCCCCAAGGATCAGCCTTATGACCCCTTCAATTATGGTAAGTTAATCATTCCCTGAAAAGCTTGTCTGGGGCCTTGGGAACCAATGCAAATTGTTAACAACCAGCAGAGTTAGATAAGAAAACACAGTAATTTGTTGATTTGCAATTGAAGTATAGAACACCTCTGGAATCCACTTATTTTTAAAAATTTATCCCGCTTTGTTATTTTATAAATAATTCAAGGCAGTGAACATACCTGGTACTCCTTCCTCCTCCTATTTTTAATACAATGACAACCCTGTGAAGTAGATTGGGCTGAAGGAGAGGGACTAGAATTCTCAGGCTCCTGGTGATTGGCTCAAAGTCACCCAACCAGCTTTCATGCTGAAGATGGGACTAGAATTCTCAGGCTCCTGGTGATTGGCCCAAAGTCACCCAACCAGCTTTAATGTTGAAGGTGGGACTAAATTTCCCAATCTCCTGGTGATTGGCCCAAAGTCAACCAACCAGCTTTCACGATGAAGATGGGACTAGAATTCTCAGTCTCCTGGCGATTGGCTCAAATTCACCCAGCTAGTTTTCGTGCCTAACGCAGGACTAGAACTCATTCCAGGCTACGTTCTATTCCTCGCATGACAAACTGTTTCTCCCCCCCCCCCCCCATACCAGATTACTATTCGCTGAGAGTTGGAGGCTTGGTGTTTGCAGGCATCCTGTTTCTGTTGGGCATCATCATTATCTTTAGTAAGTAGCTACTATCCAGTGGTTGCCCGGGAAGGGGGCTTAGTGGGCTGGGATCAGAACATCCTTGAAGTATGCCAAGTGTGTCCATACAAGCACGGATGTGGGTTGGTTGAGTCTGACTTCTCTGTTGTCTCTGAACCCAACTATTGCACTGTGGTATCTTATTGATTGATTGATTGATTGATTTTATTCATTTTATTCTATTTATTCTATTTATTTTATTTATTTTATTTATTTTATTTATTTTATTTATTTTATTTATTTTATTTATTTTATTTATTTTATTTATTTTATTTATTTTATTTATTTTATTTATTTTATTTATTTTATTTATTTTATTTATTTTATTTATTTTATTTATTTTATTTATTTATTTTATTTATTTTATTTATTTTATTTATTTTATTTATTTTATTTATTTTATTTATTTTATTTATTTTATTTATTTTATTTATTTTATTTATTTTATTTATTTTATTGATTCATTCAATCATTCATTCATTCATTCAGTCATTCGTTTATTTATTTGATTTGCATGCCGCCCCTCTCCGGAGACTCGGGGCGGCTAACAGAAATAATAAAACAGCATATAATAATAATCCAATACTAAAAACAGTTAAAAACCCATTATTATAAAAGCCAAACATACATACAGACATACCATGCATAAAATTGTAAAGGCCTAGGGGGAAAGAGTATCTCAATTCCTGGTGGCGGGCTGGATAAATGGCCTCCGCGGGTCATATCCAGCATGCGGGCCCTAATTTAATTTCCCCATGGCACACCTGACCATGTCTCACGGCACACTAGTGTGTTGCAGCACACTGCTTGAAAAGCACTTTGTTAAATAGTGCTTCTCTCTCACATACACAAACCCTCATCTCTGCCCAGATTCCTTTGGGGTCCTTGCTCAATTCTTTCCCTCTTTCTCTCCTAGGCCGGCACTGTCGTTGCAAGTTTAACCAGCAGCAAAGGTAAAAATGCTCTCGTAAAGTACATTTGGAGGGGATGTGAAACTGCGGTTATACGAGTTGTTTCAAATGGATGAAAAGGAACAGCATGAAAAAAAGGCAGGGGAAGAAGCCAAAATAGCATGATGTAGTTTTGCATGTTTTGCGATGTGGTTCAGATATCTTAATTACAGTGGTACCTCTACTGAAGAACTTAATTTGTTCCGTGAGCAGGTAGAAACACTCTTAAGTAGAAGGAATTTTTCCCATAGGAATCAATGTAAAAGCAAATTAGATTAGATTAGATTAGATTTATTATTATTATTATTATTATTATTATTATTATTATTATTATTATTATTATTATTATTAATTGGATTTGTATGCCGCCCCTCTCCGCAGACTCGGGGCGGCTAACAACAGCAGTAAAACAGTACAACAAAATCCAATACTAAAAAACAGTTAAAAACCCATTATATAAAAACCAATCATACATACAAACATACCATACATATATTGTGAAGGCCTAGGGGGGAAAGTGTATCTTAGTTCCCCCATGCCTGGCGGCAAGAGGTGGGTTTTAAGCAGCTTACGAAAGGCCAGGAGGGTGGGGGCAATTCTAATCTCTGGGGGGAGTTGGTTCCAGAGGGTCGGGGCCACCACAGAGAAGGCGGGATCCTCTGGGTCCCGCCAAGTGACAATGATGAACCAACTCCCCCAGAGATTAGATTAGATTTATTCGATTTGTATGCCGCCCCTCTCCGGAGACTCGGAGCGGCTCACGACATAGCACATGATACAAATCCAACAATAAAAAATAATGCGTGCAAACCCATTAGGAAAGAAATAAAAGCTCGGAATTTGGGTGGGAGGAGGAGGAGGAAGAAGAGGAGGAGGACAGTCGATGCCGAAGGAAGAAGGTGAGGGGAGGGGAATAAAAAAAAAATCCAAAACTTTAAGTCTTAAAAAAAAAAAGAGGGACTCTGAGGTGGCGAGGAGGAGCATGTGACTCCCATACACCCAGTGCGAGGCTGCCACTACGCCAGAGAGAGAAACCCAGGGGGAATGGCAGGAAACTGGCCGGGCCTTCGTGCTGCTCTCAAATTTCCTGGGAAATTTTTCCGGGTTCGGGTTCTTAAGTAGAAAATGGTTCTTAAGAAGAGGCAAAATAAATCTTGAACACCCGGTTCTTATCTAGAAAAGTTCTTAAGTAGAGGCGTTCTTAAGTAGAGGTACCACTGTATTTGGAGACTGTTTGCGTCTTTTTTATTCTCTTTTATTTCCATTTTGTTTTATCTCCCTGCTGGGGAAGAATCTGGCCAGCCCAATGATTCATTCTCTGAATTAATATGTCTGCTGGTAATTGCTTTCTTTCTGTGATGCCGGGATTGGAAGTGGGGAGAGACAGGGCGTTAGAAGGTTAACTTGTAAGCCTGATGTCGATAATTACCCAATAAATGAGCTTTTAATTTTGACCCTTGTAGAAATATTCAGACGATACACCATAAATCGGACGTTTGGAAACAGTGGGGTGCTAGCAGCAAATAAGAGTCGTGAAAATTGGGAGGAAAAGAGTACCACAGATTCAACAATACTGACCAAGTAGTGCCAGAGCCCATGTAACAACATTGCCAAAAAAACATTAAGAGTTGTTAACATAATCTTGTGCAGCTTCTTCTCTGCTGATATTGTATTTTTAACTAGAGCATACAACACATTTGCTAGACCAATTCTTGAATACAGCTCATCTGTCTGGAACCCCCACTATATATCAGATATTAATAGAGCCGGGGTGGCGCAGCAGGTAGAGTGCTGTACTGCAGGCCACTGAAGCTGACTGTAGATCTGAAGGTCAGCGGTTCAAATCTCATCACCGGCTCAAGGTTGACTCAGCCTTCCATCCTTCCGAGGTGGGTAAAATGAGAACCCGGATTGTGGGGGCAATAGGCTGGCTCTATTAAAGAGTGCTATTGCTAACATGTTGTAAGCCGCCCTGAGTTTAAAGAGAAAGGCGGCATAAAAATGGAATGAATGAATGAATGAATGAATGAATGAATAAATAAATAAATAAAATTAAAAATGTCGAGAGATATTTCACGAGAAGAGTCCTCCACCCCTCTACCCGCAATAGAATTCCTTATGCCACCAGACTCAAAATTTGGGGCTTAGATAATTTAGAACTATGCCTCCGTAGGTCTGACCTAAATGAAGCACATAAAATTATCTGCTACAGTGCCCTACCTGTCAATGACTACTTCAGCTTCAACTGCAACAATACACGAGGACACAATAGATACAAACTTAAAGTGAACCAATCCATACCCCATTGCAGAAAATAAGACTTCAGCAACAGAGTGGTCAATGTCTGGAATTTATTAATTTATTAATTTATTGATTTATTGATTTATTAATTTATTAATTTATTGATTTATTAATTTATTAATTTATTAATTTATTAATTTATTAATTTATTAATTTATTAATTTATTAATTTATTAATTTATTAATTTATTAATTTATTAATTTATTAATTTATTAATTTATTAATTTATTAATTTATTAATTTATTAATTTATTGATTTATTAATTTATTAATTTATTAATTTATTAATTTATTAATTTATTAATTTATTTCAATTTTTTATGCCGCCCTTCTCCTTAGACTCAGGGCGCCTTACAACATGTTAGCAATAGCACTTTTTTAACAGAGCAAGGCTATTGCCTCCACAATCCAGGTCCTCATTTTACCCACCTCGGAAGGATGGAAGGCTGAGTCAACCTTGAGCCGGTGATGAGATTTGAACCGCTGACCTTCAGATCTACAAGTCAGCTCCAGTGGCCTGCAGTACAACACTCTACCTGCTGCGCCACCCTGGCTCATTACAGTGTTCCCTTGATTTTCACGGGCGATGTGTTCCGAGACCACCCGCAAAAGTCAAATTTCCACAAAGTAGAGATGCGGAAGTAAATACAAAATTTTTGGCTATGGACAACATCGCAAGCCATCCCTTAACACTTGAAACCCGTATTTTACCATTTCCCATTCCCTTAACAACCATTTACTCACCATTATTACTGGTACTCACCATTGAATAAGACACTTAGTGATCCTGATATTTATAAACATAATTATTTATTAACAATAATAATTATTTTTTGTTATTTATTTGCAAAAATTATTAGTTTGGCGATGACGTATGACATCATCGGGCTGGAAAAACCATGGTATAGAAAAAAATCCACGAACTATTTTTTAATTCATATTTTTTGAAAAACCGTGGTATAGGCTATTTGCGAAGTTCGAACCCGCGAAAATCGAGGGAACACTGTACACCATGTGGCTCTGTTCTTACATCCTCAAACTCCTGATTAAGATGTCATGCAAAGGCTACTGGAAAGGAACTGGTGGCACAGTGATTAGAATGCAGCATTGCAGGTTAACTCTGCCCACTTCCAGACGTTCGATTCTGACCAGCTTAAGATTGATTCAATCTTTCATCCTTCCGATGAGGACCCAGATTGCTGGGGGACAAGATGGTATATAAGTCTAAGTGCTATTGCTATTGTATGCACACACAAAAAAAGGAAAAATAAATATTTTTCAAGGGATGTAACTGATATTTTCCAATTCTTAAAACTGAAAGGTCTGGTTTATGTTCTGCCGGGCTCTCTGATAGGAGCCTCCCGAAAATTCAAGGGTACAAATTTCAGACATACAGACGTTTGAAAATTCAAAACAATGTTCTTTATCACAAAATTCACAATAAACAAAGCACTCTTTTTGTATTGCAAAGAGCACTCGTCCCAAAACAACCGGGTAGTCTGTACAATTAACCTTAAGCAGTCATTAAGTACTTAGCTAGCAGCTGTGAAGAAACTTCACACCCCTTCTTCTTCCAACGAAGTGAGACACACACACACACACACACGTTGCTCTGCTTTGTTTTACCCACACGCTGCTATTTATAGCAGCAGCCCTAATTACTGGAGCCCCACCCAAACACAGGTGGCCTCCCTTATTTCCTGTAATATTATTATAATAATAGTAATAATAATAATAATAATAATAATAATAATAATAATAATAATAATAATTTATTAGATTTGTATGCCACCCTTCTCCGAAGACTCGCGGCGGCTCACAACAACGATAAAAAACAATATTATAATGGCACAAATCTAATATTAAAAAACTAAAAACTCTATCATAATTAAAAACCAAACAGCACATGCATACCAAACATAAATTATAATAAGCCTGGGGGAAAGATGTCTCAAATCCCCTATGCCTGGCGGTATAGGTGGGTCTTAAGTAGTTTATGGAAGACAAGGAGGGTGGGAGCAGTTCTAATCTCCGGGGGGGAGTTGATTCCAGAGGGCCGGGGCCACCACAGAGAAGGCTCTTCCCCTGGGGCCCACCAGACGACATTGTTTAGTCGACGGGACCCGGAGAAGGCCCACTCTGTGGGACCTTATTGGCCGCTGGGATTCGTGCAGTAGCAGGCGGTTCCGGAGGTACTCTGGTCCAATGCCATGTAGGACTTTAAAGGTCATAACCAACACTTTGAATTGTGACCGGAAACTGATCGGCAGCCAATGCAGGCCACAAAGTGTTGTAGATACGTGGGCGAATCTGGGAAGCCCCACGATGGCTCTCGCTGCCGCATTCTGCACGATCTGGAGTTTCCGAACACTTTTCAAAGGTAGCCCCATGTAGAGAGCATTGCAGTAATCGAACCTCGAGGTGATAAGGGCATGAGTGACTGTGAGCAATATGTTCTTACTTGGTCTCTTCTACGCATAATTCTGCGCTTGCGTGGGTCCAAAACGTCATCATCTGAATCAAGGGAAGATAAGGGAGATTGACTGCCTGGGCTGTGTGCCAAAACCTCCTCTGCTGAGTCACTCCCACCTTCTTCTTCGTCCAAGGAAACTAAACTCTGAACTGATTCTGTCGGCAATAACACCGGCCTGTGACATGTTGAATTTTCCCTTGCATCCACCTCCCCATTCCCTGGGGCAGGAGCTGGGCCAGAGCCAACCACAACAGAAAGATAATATTTGTAGCTCAGGGTTGAAATGGGGGATCTTTGGTGCTCTGCGAGCTTATATTCTTGTAGACATTTCATTACCCAAACTATGTAACATAATCAATGGTGCAATGGTGGGTTGTGGGACAGGGACAGTATGAGGGTTGTAAATGCAAGCATTAGTCATAAAATTATTTTTTTAGCACTGTTGTAACTTTAAATGGTCCCTGAATGAGGAGGTCAGTAAATAAGGACTATGTGTATTTAATCTGATTTCTTTGGATGGCAACGCATAGCATGAAGAATAAAATGGGCTGGTCAGTTTACATTTCTCCATTGCTGTTTCTCTTGTATGAATGAATCCCACAAACAACACGGTACATGGAGGGAGGGAAGGCAGGAATTCCCACTGCGGCATTTTACCGCATCCATTTGCACATTCTAGATTTGACCTTATTTATATATATAGTTTATCATCCCCTTTAGGATGCTGAATCGTTATTCATTTTGGATGTCAGCAGGGGGCGCTGTAGCATAGCGTTTATTTTTTATTTTTTAATTAAAGTATTTCCATCCCTGCAAAAGTCAATGACATCATCCCTGAACCACCTGCATTGATAACTCTGGCTCCCTTTTCAGTTAGTACAAGTCCCAGCATGTTGAATTCCAATGATTTTCCGCTTTACTCTGGCACACATATTAATTTATAATATACATTTTCAGTATATCTTTAATATAGCTCCAGTTAACCGTGCACCTCTATTTCTTGCCAATTTAGTTATTAATTCCTTTATATGAGGTGCTGTATTTATTTATGGTGTTATAATACTTGTAGTATTAAAGATAGACCCCTGTATCTGGAATACTGTGTTCAGTTCTGGAGACCTCGCCTACAAAAAAGATATGGATAAAATTGAACGGGTCCAAAGACGGGCTAGAAAAATCATGGAAAGTCTTAAGCATAAAACATATCAGGAAAGACTTAATGAACTCAATCTGTATAGTCAGGAGGACAGAAGGGAAAGGGGGGACATGATCAAAACATTTAAATATGTTTAAGGGTTTGTTTGTTTGTTTGTTTGTTTGTTTATTTATTTATTTAGTTACTTAGTTATTTAGTTAGTTAGTTGGTTAGTCCAATACACAATGAGGGGTTAATTGGGTATATATCTATATACACATAGTAAAATACATGATGAAGGTTATAGAGGAGATACTCATAGTAAAATATATCTAAGAAATAATAGAAAAGAAGGTATAGTAATAGAACATATATCAATGAAAGAATAGAAGAAGAGATATAGGAATAGAAGAAAGGTATAGGAGATATAGGAGAGCAATAGGACAGGGGACGGAAGGCACTCTAGTGCACTTGTACTCGCCCCTGACTGACCTCTTAGGAATCTGGATAGGTCAACCGTAGATAATCTAAGGGTAAAGTGTTGGGGGTTGGGGATGACACTATGGAGTCCGGTAATGAGTTCCATGCTTCGACAACCCGGTTACCGAAGTCATATTTTCTACAGTCAAGTTTGGAGCGGTTAATATTAAGTTTAAATCTGTTGTGTGCTCTTGTGTTGTTGTGGTTGAAGCTGAAGTAGTCGCCGACAGGCAGGACGTTGCAGCATATGATCTTGTGGGCAATACTTAGATCTTGTTAAATAAGATTCAGGAGGGAAGTGTTTTTAATAGGAAAGTGAACACAAGAACAAGGGAGCACAATCTGAGGTTAGTTGGGGGAAAGATCAAAAGTAACGTGAGAAAATATTATTTGACTGAAAGAGTAGTAGATGCTTGGAACAAACTTCCAGCAGACGTGGTTGGTAAATCCACAATGACTGAATTTAAACCTGCCTGGGATAAACATATATCCATCCTAAGAATAAAATACAGGAAATAGTACAAGAGCAGACTAGATGGACCACTTTTTCTGCTGTCAATTTTCTATGTTTCTATGTTTCTTAATTATCTATTGATATCACCGTCAACCATTCAATCATCGATAATGATAATAAAGGCTCAAATATCAAAATCAGTCAATAATAATTCATTAATAGTTCAATATGAAATTGTTAGTGAATAGGATAGGTAGGAATAAATAGTTTAGATTAAAAATAAAATAGGTAGTAAACAGAATTAAAATAATCAATATTAATATTCATTCTATATTAAATAGAAAAATAAAGAATTCAAAGTGCCAATTTCTAATATTATGAAGTTCTTCTGGTCATCGTTTGCAAGGGGCCAAATTTCATGTCCCAAAGGTGCTTCCGCCACCCCCACAAGAGGCAACTGGACTTTTTGGGTTTTCTTCTAAGACGTTCCGCTTCTCATCCCAGAAACTTCTTCAGCTCTGAAGAACGGCTTACAATGGTTTGCAACAAGGGGTATTATCCAAGCTTGGCAATGTTTAAGATACGTGAACTTTGACTCCCAGAATTCTGGCTGGGGAATTCTGGGAGTTGAAGTCCACAAATCTTAAAGTTGCCAAGCTTGGACACCAGCCATTTTACAATCAGCTGAAACAGTTCTTTAAAAGGGGAAGGGAATACTGTAAAGATAGGAGCGGCGGAGCTAGTAGAGGTTTGCGGTGTACAAAATGCATTTAATACAGTTAATGCTCTGAACCCAGAGGTCTTCAAACTTGGCAACTTTAAGACTTGTGGACTTTAATTCCCAGAATTCAGCCAGCCAGCATAATTAGCTGGAGAATTCTAGGAAATGGAGGATTCTAAAAATTAGAGAATTCTAAGCATAGCTGGCTGGAGAATTCTAGGAATTGAAATCCACAAGTCTTAAAATTGCCAAGTTTGGGGACCCCTCCTCTAAACCTGTTCTACCTGCAAAGAATTTTCACTGGCTGCTATGATGATCGCTCAAGAGGTGGAAACTCCAAAGTGATGGCTTTGTTTTGTCCCCAGGACCGGAGAACCTGATGAAGAGGAAGGAACTCTGCGCAGCTCAATCCGGCGTAAGAGCCAACCTGTGGCTACATACCCCCTCTGTTTCCCTTTTCTCCTGGGGAGAACTTTTCCTGGGCTAGGGAACTTTAAAAAAATTATTATTATGGCTAGCTGAACAAGGCCGAAATAGATCTATCCTAGTCTCCCTTAATTTTCTCATATATATAGCAACCGAACTGAAATATATATATATATATATATAAATAATATATTTTTTGCTGAATTTGAAAATTAAGGGAGACTAGGATAGATCTATTTCTGCCTTATTTTGGCCTCATCAGCTAGCCATACCCACTGGGACTTGAACCTGCAACCTTTGCCTTGTAAGGCAGAGAATTATCCTCTAGGTTACAGTATCCAATGCCTTCAGTTCTGCACCAGGGAAGGGTTACATATTTTTGTGTCGAATCACCCTGGTGTATTGAAGGAACATCACAGCTCCTTATTTGCCTCTCGGCCCAAACCAGGGCCATTTCCAAGGCAGTTAATTTTATTGATAGCCGACAATTCTATCTGTATGTGTCACGTGTTTTTTTGCTGAATTTGAAAATTAAGGGAGACTAGGATAGATATATTTCGGCCTTATTTTGGCCTCATCAGCTAGCCATACCCACTGGGACATGAACCTGCAACCTTTGCTTGTAAGGCAGAGAATTATCCTCTAGGCTACAGTATCCAATGCCTTCAGCTCTGCACCAGGGAAGGGTTACATATTTTTGTGTCACATGTTTTTTTGCTGAATTTGAAAATTAAGGGAGACTAGGATAGATCTATTTTGGCCTTATTTTGGCCTCATCAGCTAGCCATACCGACTGGGACTTGAACCTGCAACCTTTGCCTTGTAAGGCAGAAAATTATCCTCTAGGCTACAGTATCCAATGTGTGTGTGTGTGTCTCACATGTTTTTTTTTTTGCTGAATTTGAAAATTAAGGGAGATTAATTAATATATATATATTCATTTCAGTTTCTGCCCAACTCTGCCTTAAGCAAAGGAAACAAAAGAAAGAAAACCGAGCTTGCTTCTGGAATAGGAATGGGAATGGGAATAGCCATGGCATGGCATGGTATAGCATGGCATAGCATAGACAGATGGAGGGATGGGAAGATGGAGGGATGGACAGACAGATAATAGATGATAGGCATGATGGATGAATAGATGGATAGATGGATGAGATGATGAAAGGATAGTAAGATGAGAGAGATAAGAGAGAGCCAGAGCAATGAGAGAATGGATGAGATGAGAGAGAGAATAGAATAGAACAGAACATAGCATAGCAGAGTTGGAGGGGACCTTGGAGGTCTTCTAGTCTAACCCCCTGCTTAGGTAGGAAACCCTTTCCCATTTCAGACAAATGGTTATCCAGTCTCTTCTTTATTAATATCATCATAGACTGGCATTAAGGTTGATAATATGTAAGGAAATCTCTGATCGCTTAGATGTTCTTTAAAAGGATGATTAATTTGTGCGGTGTGCAGTTTTCAAACGAGGGGTATCTTTGAGGCAGCACAGAGCTGGGCCGTGGAAATTATTATAGAAAAGGATTTAGGGGTAGTGATTTCTGACAGTCTCAAAATGGGTGAACAGTGCAGTCAGGCGGTAGGGAAAGCAAGTAGGATGCTTGGCTGCATAGCTAGAGGTATAACAAGCAGGAAGAGGGAGATTGTGATCCCCTTATATAGAGCGCTGGTGAGACCACATTTGGAATACTGTGTTCAGTTCTGGAGACCTCACCTACAAAAAGATATTGACAAAATTGAACGGGTCCAAAGACGGGCTACAAGAATGGTGGAAGGTCTTAAGCATAAAACGTATCAGGAAAGACTTCATGAACTCAATCTGTATAGTCTGGAGGACAGAAGGAAAAGGGGGGACATGATCGAAACATTTAAATATATTAAAGGGTTAAATAAGGTCCAGGAGGGAAGTGTTTTTAATAGGAAAGTGAACACAAGAACAAGGGGACACAATCTGAAGTTAGTTGGAGGAAAGATCAAAAGCAACATGAGAAAATATTATTTTACTGAAAGAGTAGTAGATCCTTGGAACAAACTTCCAGCAGACGTGGTAGATAAATCCACAGTAACTGAATTTAAACATGCCTGGGATAAACATAGATCCATCCTAAGATAAAATACAGAAAATAGTATAAGGGCAGACTAGATGGACCATGAGGTCTTTTTCTGCCGTCAGACTTCTAGGTTTCTAGGTTTCTATTAGGAATCTTCTACAGATGATGAAATGGTTGCTTATTTATATTTGCTGTATCTGACATTCTGAACCGAGATAGTTTTTAAAGCTGTTTGGGTACATCATGCCACAGATACCGGAGGAAATAGACTTTAGCTTAAAGTGTGTTTGCTGAAAAGATAATAAATTGTTTCAGGGGAAGGCCTTTTAAAAAAAAAAGGTGTTTTTTTTCTTTAATTCTCACTAGGTTTATCCACACGGATGAGATAGAAGATATCCGAACTGGTGAGTTGCTTGCAGATTAAATGAAAATTGACCCTTGTGATCTAAACTTCATTTGATTCTCTTCACTCTTGTGGTTTTACCATTGCTGCCTTTGTTGCTCTGTGCAACATGCAACATTTAGTTCTCCTTCCGTTCCTTTCTCTTTTTATGTATTATCTAAATGGTTTCGAGAACCGAGGTTCATGTAGATACTGTATTGATTCTAAAAAGAAAGCTAATTTGTTTGGGTTTGGTTTGTTACAAATACAGTGATACCTCGTCTTACAAACGCCTCACCATACAAACTTTTCGAGATACAAACCTGGGGTTTAAGATTTTTTTGCCTCTTCTTACAAACTATTTTCACCTTACAAACCCACCGCCGCCGCTGGGAATCGCCGCCTCCGGACTTCCGTTGCCAGAAAAGCACCTGTTTTTGCGCTGCTGGGATTCCCCTGAGGCTCCCCTCCAGGGGAAACCCCACCTCTGGACAGAAGTCCAGAGTTGGGCTTTCCCAGCGAGGGGAGCCTCAGCAAAATTGCAGCATCGCAAAAACACAGAGGTCCAGAGTTGGGGTTTTGAGAACTTCAGTGTTTTTGCTCCCCTCTCTGGGAAACCCCACCTCAGGATTTCCGTTGCCAGCGAAGCGCTCGTTTTTGCGATGCTGAGATTCCCCTGTTGGGATTCCCCTGCAGCATCACAAAAACACGGAAGTCCGGTGCTTCGGGTGGCAATAGGGGTGACTTTTGGGCTTGCACACATTAATCGCTTTTCCATTGATTCCTATGGGAAACATTGTTTCGTCTTACAAACTTTTCACCTTAAGAACCTCATCCCGGAACCAATTAAGTTTGTAAGACAAGGTATCACTGTAATTTGTTTGAAAAAGGAGGTGCATTTTTCTTTCTTGTCCAAGGAGCTGCTGATACAATTCTACAGAGGAATCATTGAGTCTCTCATCTGCACCTCTTTCACTGTCTGATATGGTTCTGCAACCCAACAAGACCCATACAGACTTCAGAGGATAATCAGAACTGCAGAAAAAACAATTACTGCTAACATGCCTTCCATTGAGGTCCTGCATACTGCAAGAGTCAAAAAATGGGCTGTGAAAATATTTACTGACCCCTCACATCTTGGACATAAACTGTTTCAACTCCTGCCATCAAAATGTCGCTACAGACCACTGCACACCAAGACAACTAGCCACAAGAACAGTTTTTCCCCAAACGCCATCACTCTGCTAAACAAATAATTCCCTCAACACTGTCAAACTATTTACTAAGCCTGCACTACTATTACTACAAGTTTTTTTTCTCATAATTCCTATCACCCATTTCCTCCCACTTATGACTCTATAACTGTAACTTGTTGCTTGTATGTTTAAGATTTTTATTAATATTGATTGTTTCATCAAACTGTTGGGAGCATTCACAAACATTTGTGTACAGTTTATGGAGAATCTGCAGTCGACAGAAGTACGGTTAGTCGCGGAAGACATTTTGATGATGACAAAGAAGTGATTCGCACAGTGCAGAAATGGCTTCGTAACCAGAACAAGGAGTGGTACCGAGAGGGCATAAACACCCTTGTGTCTTGCTGAAGGAAGGCCATAGAACAGGATGGAGATTACATGGAAAAATAGGGAGTGTAGAAGAAACATCATTCTTTCTTGTGTGAAAGTTTTCATTGTGTGCAATAAATAATTGTTGAAGAAAAAAAATGTGGTGCATTACTTTCTGAGTGGCCCTCGTATAAATACAAGCATAAAGTTACAGTCATTAGAAGGAGGAGATGGGTGATAGAATGATGAAAAAAACTAATACTAAACTAACTAGGTATGCCCATGTCACACCAACACTCTGCAGTCTGCATTGGTTGCCGATCAGTTTCCAGTCACAATTCAAAGTGTTGGTCATGACCTATAAAGCCCTTCATAGCATCGGGCCAGAATATCTCCGGGACTGCCTTCTGCCGCACGAATCCCAGCGACCAGTTAGGTCCCACAGAGTTGGCCTTCTCCGGGTCCCGTCGACTAAACAATGTCATCTGGCGGGACCCAGGGGAAGAGCCTTCTCTGTGGCGGCCCCGACCCTCTGGAATCAGCTCCCCCCCAGAGATTAGAATTGCCCCACCCTCCTTGCCTTTCGTAAACTTCTTAAAACCCACCTCTGCCGCCAGGCATGGGGGAACTGAGACATCTCCCCCGGGCCTATACAGTTTATGCATGGTGTGTTTGTGTGTATGTTTTCTTTTAATAAGGGTTTTTTAGTGACTTTTAATTATTAGATTTGTTATATATCGTGTTATTATTGTTGTGAGCCGCCCTGGGTCTACGGAAAGGGGCGGCATACAAATCTAATAAATAACATTATTATTATTATTATTATTATTATTATTATTATTATTATTAATTGGATTTGTATGCCGCCCCTCTCCGTGGACTCGGGGCGGCTAACAACAGTAACAAAAAACAGAATGTAAAAATCCAATACTACAACAGCTAAAAACACTTGTTATAAAACCAATCATACATACAAACATACCATGCATAAATTGTAGAAGCCTAGGGGGAAATATTATCTTAATTCCCCCATGCCTGGAGGGTGGGGGCTATTCTAATCTCTGGGGGGAGTTGGTTCCAGAGGGCTGGGGCCACCACAGAGAAAGCTCTTCCCCTGGGCCCCACCAACCCACATTGTTTAGTTGACGGGACCTGGAGAAGGCCCATTCTGTGGGACCTAACTGGTCGCTGGGATTCGTGTGGCAGAAGGCGGTCCCTGAGATATAATAATAATAATAATAATAATAATAATAATAATAATAATAATAATAGCAATAGTAGTGCAGACTTAGTAAATAGCTTGACAATGTTGAGGGAATTATTTGTTTAGCTGAGTGATGGCGTTCGAAAACAAAACTGTTCCGGTGTCCAGTTGTCTTGGTGTGCAGTGCTCTATAGGGAAGTTTTGAGAGTAGGAGTTAAAACAGTTTATGTCCAGGATGTGAGGGATCTGTAAATATTTTCACAGCCCTTTTTTTGATGCAGGTCCTCAATGGAAGGCAGGTTGAAGGCAGGGAAGAGCCTTCTCTGTGGCGGCACCGGCTCTCTGGAACCAACTCCCCCCGGAGATTAGAACTGCCCCTACTCTTCCTGCCTTCCGAAAACTCCTTAAGACCCACCTTTGCCGTCAGGCATGGGGAAACTAAACATCTCCCCTGGGCACGTTAAATTTATATATGGTATGTTTGTGTGTTTGCTATTACATGGGGTTTTCTTAAATCGTTAAATATTTTAATTAATTGGATTGTTGTGACTGTTTTACTTGTTGTGAGCCGCCCCGAGTCTTCGGAGAGGGGCGGCATACAAGTCCAACTAATTAATAAATAAATAGATAGATAGATAGATAGATAGATAGATAGATAGATAGATAGATAGATAGATAGATGTTTTGAATAAATCTGGAAAACAAGAGACTTGAAGGCAACGCCAGCATAAGATGGCCTTCGTAACCATGATGCATTCATTTCTCTGGGGTTTCATCACAGGTCCCTTTGGGTCCTGAGCTTCTCCCTTTTTTATTTGAATGTCAACTTTTATCTAGCATGCCTCAATTCTTTCCTTTTCTCCTCTTCTCCTAGGTAGCTGTATGTCATCCTCCTGGCTCTGGAGCACTCCCCATTCCTTTGCTCCACCGGCCTTAGTTGTCTTCTCTCTTCACAACTCCAGTGAATTCCACAACTGGTTGCCTCTAGGGTCATCCCCAACCCAACTTACCAAGACCTTTCCCTCCTGTATTGGCTTGCTGCTTTGAAGTCCACTGCTTCTCAGAGAGGGAAGACAACCTTCTCACCATTGGCCTTCCGCCGAGATCTAGCGACCATGAAGGATTCTAACTCCTGAGCTCAGCTCAAGCTGCATTTATAGTAGGGCTCCTTTCTGAAGCTCTTCCCCTTTAAAAGACTCTCCTTGGGCTTTGGGAAATAATAAAAAAACCTCCTTGAGTCAAATTCTTCTCTTGGTGGCTGCATCCATGAAGTCCTCTCAACAGCTTTCAAAAAAAGCAGTTTGCTTGCGTTGCAAAATTTTCAATCTAGTATACCATCCAGGCAAGGGTTACACTTACCGGGATTGTTGTGGGCGCACGCTTGCCTGTCAGCACGAGATTTTGCTTCTGCGTATGTGCAGCAAGTGAAATATCACATGTGGATGCTCTTGCATGTGAGATTTTGCCAATTTTTGCCAATTTGTTTGCTTCTGCACATGCGCAGAAGCAAAAAACCCACCAAAAATTGAATTGGGGCACAGAGATGTGCATGTGTTAGTATGTCTCGGTGCAGCCTTGTGCGAAACAGTCAACATACACACAGCAGACTTATAGCAGCGGTGTAGATGTGTGATCCAGCCAGTAAAAGACACAGATAGCAGTGATGGCGAACCTATGGCACGGGTGCCACAGGTGCAGGCGAAGCCATATCTGCTGGTACGTGAGCTGTTGCGTTAGCTCAGCTCCAGTGTGCATGTGTGTGCCAGCCAGTTTGTTTATGTTTATTTAGATTTGTATGCCGCCCCTCTCCGCAGACTCGGGGCGGCTCAATTGATCTTTGGCTCACACAGAGGTTCTAGGAGGGCGTTTTTGGCTTCCAGAGAGCCTCGGAGGGGCTCCAGGGAAGCCTTTGGAGCCTAGGGAGGGTGAAACACGAGCCTACTGGGCCCATCAGAAGTTGGGAAACAGGCCGTTTCCAGCCTCTAGAGGGCCTCCTGGGGGGGCTGTTTTCACCCTCCCCAAGCATTGAATTATGGGTGTGGGTACTCGCACATGTGGGATAGTGCCCCCCCCCACTCTTTCGGCATCCAAGGAAAAAAAGGTTTGCCATCACTGATCTATACTGTCTCCCTTGTTTTTCATTATCAGCAAAAATACATTATATACAGATATAGAATAGAATAGAATAGAATAGAATAGAATTTTATTGTCCAAGAGTGATTGGACACACAAGGAATTTGTCTTGGTGCATATGCTCTCAACGTACATAAAATAAAATATACATTTGTCAAGAATCATGTGGTACAACACTTAATGATTGTCATAGGAGTCAAATAAGCAATGAAGAAGCAATATTAATAAAAATCTTAGGATATACGCAACAAGTTACAGTCATATAGTCAACATGGGAGGAAATGGGTGATAGGAATGATGAGAAAAACTAGTGCAGATTTAGTAGAAAGTCTGACAGTGTTGGAGGGAATTATTTGTTTAGTAGAGTGATGGCGTTCGGGGAAAAACTGTTCTTGTGTCTAGTTGTCTTGGTGTGCAGTGCTTTGTAGCGACGTTTTGAGGGTAGGAGTTGAAACAATTTGTGTCCAGGATGTGAGGGGTCAATAAATGTTTTACCTGCCCTCTTTTTGACTCGTGCAGTATACAGGTCCTCAATGGAAGGCAGGTTGGCAGCAATTGTTTTTTCTGCAATTCTGATTATCCTCTGAAGTCTGTGTCGATCCTGTTGGGTTGCAGCACCAAACAATAAACAATAAATAAAAATATATTTATTTTAACGTCCTGCCGGTCAATGACTACTTCAGCTTCAACCGCAACAACACAAGAGCACGTAACAGATTCAAACTTAATATTAACCGCTCCAAACTTGACTGTAAAAAATATGACTTCAGCAACCGAGTTGTCGCAGCGTGGAACTCATTACCGGACTCAATTGTGTCAACCCCTAACCCCCAACACTTCTCCCTTAGACTCTCCACGATTGACCTCTCCAGGTTCCTAAGAAGTCAGTAAGGGGCGCGCATAAGTGCACTAGTGTGCCTTTTGCCCCCTGTCCAATTGTCTTTCCTTTATCTCATATCAATAAACAAAAGATCCACCCTCTCAGCAAAATTGCCTTTCCCATTTGCTGCTGCTGATAGACAGCTTGCCCTGCCATCTTCTGCAGATCCCTTTCTTGCTGGATGTGATCTCATCCGCCGATGAGCTCTAAAGAGGAAGCTTTGCAATGTTAGAGGTTGAAGAAAAGCTGCTTTGCTGCTGCTGCTTCGTTGGTGGTTTTTTTGGTAAAAATCTGCAGAGGAAGAGTTTTTCTTTTTTCCTTCTTTTTTTTCCTATGGCCGCTGGTAGACGACAGTTATTTTCCCACTGAGCTGAGATGAAAGGGTTACTTGTGCCCCTATGGAAGAAAAGTTCAAAGAGGAGAAGGGAGGGAGGGGGGGAGAGACAGAGGGAGGAGGGTCTCTCTTGGAACAGGATGATAAATAATGCAATCTTCATAGGCTGACAAGTGATTTTTTCAGAGTTCCCCAAGGGCCTGGGGTTTTTAATAGCTGCAAAACCGGTGTTGCAGTTGCAGAAATCTTGTTGGCTGACAGAATGGGGAGTTGCGAGCATCCTCAAACGTGTCACAGGCAGAGGGGAGCAGCAGGCAGAAATGAAGATACGTGTGCAGCTCCAGCTGATCGGCGGCTGTCACTTCCTGGATTACTGGTCTTGGCTCGGCTCTCTTTTTTCCCCCTGCTGCTGCATCTGCGCTCCTTGCTTTTTTCCTCTTTCCTCCTTCCTGGCCTCGGCTGAGCTTCCCTCTCTCCTGTCCCGCTCCCCTCCAGCCTCACGCGGCCACCTCCCACCTGAGGTGCAAGCAGAAGGCGTGAATGGAAGTGGCGCTGGCAGCATTTATGCTTCTGGCAGCACCCGTTCGCCTAGCTACCTAGCCTGAAGCGGTGGGCAGGGGCGACCCAGGAAGGAGAGCGCGGGAAACACAAAGCAAATTGTCACCCAGTGAGTGACACTGGTAAGGTTGTAAGTCGAGGACAACAGTTCACTTGTACGATGATGATCGTTCAAGCCACTCCCACCTGATCACATGGCCAGCAAGCCACTCCTACCCAGTCACATGACCATTAAGCCACACCCACAAAATAAACCACACCCACAGTGTGGCAGTAAAAATTTTGGCTGCCCATTACTGGTCACAGGTATAATGCAGAAGGAAAACGGAGTGGAGGGCTTTGTCTTGTTAGAAGTAAGCAACATTATGAACAGATGCAAAAGTCAGGGAGGGGCAGGGAGGAAGGGTGTGGGGTCTTCCCTTCCTGCCTTTTTTCAGCCGTGCATTTGGTCCTGCAGGCTACGAGTTCTTACATTTGGAAGATCAACCAAACTGGAGCCGTCACGCTGGGGGAAGGTGGTGTACGCTGCTGTCCACATATGTATTTATGTGGTTGCATGAGTGGAGAATCTAAAGACCAGACCAGCACACATAACACATAACAATCCCCTCCCCCCCAATATGTTTGGTTGCCTAAATCAAGTGAGGAAATTATAACCTGATGGACCTTGGAAAAAGGTTTTAGAATAGAAAAGAATACAATTAGAATTAAATAGAATAGAATTAGAATAGAATAGAATTAGAATAGAATAGAATTAGAATAGACAAGAATAAAAATAGAATAGAATAGAATTAGAATAGAATTAGAATGGAATAGAATTAGAATAAGAAAAGAATAGAAATAGAAAAGAATTAGAATAGAATAGAATAGAATTAGAATGGGATAGAATTAGAATAGAAAAGAATAGAAATAGAATAGAATAGAATAGAATAGAATTAGAATGGAGTAGAATTAGAATAAGAAAAGAATAGAAATAGAAAAGAATTAGAATAGAATAGAATTAGAATGGAATAGAATTAGAATAGAAAAGAATAGAATTAGAATAGAAAAGAATAGAATTAGAATAGAAAAGAATAGAATTAGAATAGAAAAGAATAGAAATAGAATAGAATAGAATAGAATTAGAATGGAGTAGAATTAGAATAAAAAAAGAATAGAAATAGAAAAGAATTAGAATAGAATAGAATAGAATTAGAATGGAATAGAATTAGAATAGAAAAGAATAGAAATAGAATAGAATAGAATTAGAATGGAGTAGAATTAGAATAAGAAAAGAATAGAAATAGAAAAGAATTAGAATGGAATAGAATTAGAATAGAAAAGAATAGAATTAGAATAGAATAAGAATAGAATAAGAATAGAATGATTGTCACAAGGATCAAATAAAGCCTTGTGAGCCTTGGTGACACAGTGGTTAGAGTGGAGTACAGCAAGATGCTTCTGTTGAATGCTGGCTCTAGTTCACCAGTTCAAATCTCATCAGGGTCAAGGTTGCCTCACCCTTCCATCCTTCTAAGGTGGGTAAAATGAGGACCCAGATTGTTGGGGGCGATATGCTGACTCTGTAAACTTTGTAGAGCTAGGCAGAGAAATCTGGGCAGCTTTGTAAAATCCCCTTTTCAGCTTGCAATCCACTCCAGTCAAGAAGGCAGCTAATCGGTGAGGACAGCTCCAACCCCAGGAAAGGGATTTCTGCCTGGACTCAAAATCTTTTGCCTCTGTTTATAGCTCTTCTAAATCTGGCTAGGTTTAATTTCAGAGCGATGACAGTGGCGTGAAAGGTTGGATGACTCATTCTTGCGAATCCTTGGTGATATTCAGTCTTGGGTCAGTGTTTCTCAACCTTGGCCGCTTGAAGATGCCTGGACTTTCAACTCCCAGAATTACCAGCCTGGGGAATTCTGGGAGTTGAAGTCCACACATCTTCAAGTGCCCCAAAATCTCAGATCATTAAATCCTTCCCCGCCCCCATGGACATGTTTGTCTTTTGTCCAGCAGAGGGCAGCACCAACTAACATTCACCTGCCAAAATCCAGTGGATTTTATACTGTATATAACCAGGTCAATCCAAATGGAGCTATTTCTATTAATATCTTTCATGCAAAAAAACTCCCCCAAAACCTTTTTCTTGAATGAAGCCTCATGGCTTATATGTTTGAATATAAACCTCATGACTTATATGTTTGTATCTTTGATCCTTGGGACTTTTGTAAAATGAAAATGCTATGTAGAAACATAGAAACATAAAAGTCTGACGGCAGAAAAAGACCTCATGGTCCATCTAGTCTGCCCTTATACTATTTCCTGTATTATATCTTAGGATGGATATATGTTTATCCCAGGCATGTTTAAATTCAGTTACTGTGGATTTATCTACCAAGTCAGCTGGAAGTTTGTTCCAAAGATCTACTACTCTTTCGGTAAAATAATATTTTCTCATGTTGCCTTTGATCATTCCCCCAACTAACTTCAGATTGTGTCCCCTTGTTCTTGTGTTCACTTTCCTATTAAAAACACTTCCCTCCTGAACCTTATTTAACCCTTTAACATATTTAAATGTTTCGATCATGTCCCCCCTTTTCCTTCTGTCCTCCAGACTATACAGATTGAGTTCATGAAGTCTTTCCTGATACGTTTTATGCTTAAGACCTTCCACCATTCTTGTAGCCCATCTTTGGACCCGTTCAATTTTGTCAATATCTTTTTGTAAGTGAGGTCTCCAGAACTGAACACAGTATTCCAAATGTGGTCTCACCAGCGCTCTATACAGCGGGATCATAATCTCCCTCTTCCTGCTTGTTATACCTCTAGCTATGCAGCCAAGCATCCTACTTGCTTTCCCTACCCCCTGACTGCACTGCTCACCCATTTTGAGACTATCAGAAATCACGACCCCTAAATCCTTTTCTTCTGAAGTTTTTGCTAACACAAAACTGCCAATACAATACTCAGATTGAGGATTCCTTTCCCCCAAGTGCATTATTTTACATTTGGAAACATTAAACTGCAGTTTCCATAGAAGGCTGATTTTGATCCTGTATGACTCCCCATAGTGCATCAATGAGGAATTTGGTTGGAAATGGGCAACTCATTTCAACTGTGTTTTTTGTCTGGGAGTCACCCCCCTGTTCCCTTGGGGGGCGGAGGATGCAGTGGGGGTAGTAAATTTCTGCACTAATTATTGAATACTTGATAGTTTTTTAATTGTCCTTCCTTCTCTAGTACCTTAGTATGATCCCTAATTACTTTTAAAATAGGAAATAATTAAATCATATGTTTTTACCTATAAACGTTTTAATCATTTTAATCATTATCTAGAACTGAACTTTTACAGCAATTCAAGAAAATTGAGCTACTTGCCTAATCTGTTACCATACTGAACCTTGTGGGTTCAGTACAAAACCTTAAAATGTGACTGTGCTCCTCAACAAATAATGCCGCCTATCATTTGTCCTTTTTGTGGCAATTCAAATAATGTGACTCAATCCACTGAAAAAAGAGTCCAAGCATCTATTTGAAAACTTATCTTGGTCAGTAAGCCACACCCACCCAGTCATATGACCTTTAAGCCATCCCTGTCACATGATTGTCAAGCCACTCCCATCTGGTCACATGGCCGAGAAGCCACTCCCACCCAGTCACATGACCATCAAGCCACACCCACAAAATAAGCCACACCCACAGTGTAGCAGTAAAACTCTTGGTAGCCCATCACTGGTCACCCCTGTTCTCTTTTGCTCATTAAAAGATCAGTAAAATTAACTGGTATAAGGTGAAGGGTGGGTTTGTCTGTTTAATGTTGAATGTCTGCTTTCATTCATAGTCTTCTTCTGCACGTCTTTTAAATATGAAATGTTGAGTGATGCATTGGCCTCAAGGTGGAGCTCTCACCTCGCAATCAGGAGGCTGTGAGTTTGATTCTAGGTAGCGGCAGACATTTCTATGCACACTGAGAATATATCTACTGTGGGGGAAAAACACTCCGCATTGGCAACAGGAAGGGCATCGGGCCAGTAAACACTCCACTCCATTCCATTCAGTTGCCCAGATTCCACCCTGAAAGGGATTATGGGGTCTTTAAAAGAAGAAGACAATTTAAATATGAAATTTGTGGTTGTCCTTTGCAACCAAATGTCCATGCTTAGGAGAAATCTTTCCAGATTGCTCTGTCCTCCCGACAAATTAAAGATGTTTCCTAATGTCACTTTTCCCCATACTTGCAGCGTTATGACTAAACCAGGGGTCTCCAACCTTGGCAACTTTTAAGACATAATAATAATAATAATAATAATAATAATAATAATAATAATAACAACAACAACAACAACAACAACAACAACAACAACAACAACAACAGAGTTAGAAGGTACCTTGGAGGTCTTCTAGTCCAACCCCCTGCTTAGGCAGGAAACCATACACTACAGTACTTCAGACAGATAGTTATCCAACATGATCGAAACATTTAAATATATTAAAGGGTTAAATAAGGTCCAGGAGGGAAGTGTTTTTAATAGGAAAGTGAACACAAGAACAAGGGGACACAATCTGAAGTTAGTTGGGGGAAAGATCAAAAGCAACATGAGAAAATATTTTTTTACTGAAAGAGTAGTAGATCCTTGGAACAAACTCCCAGCAGACGTGGTTGGTAAATCCACAGTAACTGAATTTAAACATGCCTGAGATAAACATATATCCATTGTAAGATAAAATACAGAAAATAGTATAAGGGCAGACTAGATGGACCATGAGGTCTTTTTCTGACGTCAGTCTTCTATGTTTCTATGTTTCTATCTGCTTAAAAACTTACAGTGTTGGGGCATTCACAAGTTCTGGAGACAAGCTATTCCACTGATCAACCGTTCTGACTGTCAGGAAATTTCTCCTTAGTTCTAAGTTACTTCTCTCCTTGTTTAGTTTCCACCCATTGCTTCATGCTCTACCCTCGGGTACTTTGGAGAATAGGTTGACTCCTTCTTCTTTGGGGCAACTCTTGTGATGTTGGAACCCTGCTATCATGTCTCCCCTGGTCCTTCTTTTCATTATAATAGCCATGCCCAATTCCTGCAATCGTTCTTCATATGTTTTAGCCTCCAGTCTACTGATCATCTTTGTTGCTGTTCTCTGCACTTTTTCTAGACTCTCAATGTCGTTTTTGCATCATGGAGACCAAATTGAATATAGTAAGTGTGGCCTTACCAAGGTCTTATAAAGTGGTATTAACACTTCACATGATCTTGATTCTATCCCTCTGTTGATGCAGCCTAGAACTGTGTTGGCTTTTTTGGCAGCTGCTGCACATTGCAGGCTCATATTTAAATAGTTGTCCACTGGGACTCCAAGATCCCTCTCACAGTTACTACTGTTGAGCAATGTACCACATATACTGTACCTGTGCGTTTTGTTTTTCTTGCCTAAATGTAGAACCTTACTTTTTTCCACCAGTGAATTTTGGACTTGTGGACTTCAACTCCCAGAATTTCTCAGCCAGCAAAGTTCAAGTTCACAAGTCTCAAAGTTGCCAAGGTTGGAGATTCCTGGATTAAACGATTATCATTGTGGGTAATTTCTAACTACATTAAGAACAAATGCCTTGGAATTGCAAAGATGAATCAAAATGATTGAATGGAGCTCATCAAACCACATGGAAAATGTGTCCAATCTCATTATAAGGCTTTTTAATCAGAAAGGGCATCGGGGAACCATTGAACAGAAGCTATTAGAAAGGGGCTTTGTTTTTATGCAATCTGCTGTGTCAAGTTGCCCTTTTCAATCAATGAATTAATTTTGTTTAGCTCTGAATTATCCCTTAAAACAAACGGGGAACATTAAAATAAAAGAGAACATCTGTGATACTCTTCATTATTATTGTTATTATTGTTGTTATTATTATTATTATTATTATTATTATTATTATTATTAGAATTTTAAATGTATTATTGTTATTTTAGATTCTAACTGTTAGATTTGTCATTATATATTGTTTTTATCATTGCTGTAAGCCGCCCCGAGTCTACGGAGAGGGGCGGCATACAAATCTAATTAATAATAATAATAATAATAATAATAATAATAATAATAATAATAATAATAATAATAATATCTGTAGGCCTTTTCTTAAGAGATGAAATGGAGAATGAAGAGGTATTTTATAGTTGGAGCCTATGGCGTTAACATCTTCTGTCTGGGTAATATTTCTATTTTAATTTTTTTTTTTAAAGAACATATATTTCATCTGGTGATTCCACCCCAAAGCTGCTTTTAGGAAAATAACCTGAAGCACATTAACCATAGAGTAAATACTATAGCATCCATGTAAAGCTACAGCAGCAGCATTAAAACAGGTTTAAGAGAGTCTATGTCAATTTAAATTGCCAAAGTAATTGGGGAAATAGTTGATGAATACTTTTAACTGAATATGAAATACTCCCCAAATAGGGTTCATCCAATGAATATCTTAATATATCAGACTGTTCTGGTCTCCGACTAAAGCCTCTGTTAATTGGAATAAAGGCTTGCTGAAGGCAGAGATTTATAAAACAAAAACATCATCTTTATTTTTCTTCCTTCTGTTACAAACTGCGTCATTGGTAAGCAGTCACTTTTATCTCAAGCTTTAATAATTAAGGCAGCAAAAAATATCCTCCAAAGCATTCCTCCATTCATCTTAAAATTTATGGCTTGGCAGCATTTGCTCAGGGTAATAAAAACTGCATTTAAAACACATAAAGCTTACTTTCAAAGCCGCGGAAAGGCACCTCCATATTTATTCGTAGCAGATTGAAAACTCCAACCTTCTTCTCCATTAACACCCGGACGTGACAAATTAATTACTTAATTAATTACTTAATTAACCCATTCCTCTCCTAATATTTCTTCCCTGACACTTGTTCCTTCGTCTGTGTAATCGTCTGAAAGAAGGATTTACCCATCTGACATCTATCTCTCCTTCACTTGAATCGGAACTCATAGGAACGTCCTGTGGTTGGTCTCCCCCTTCTTCCTCTGCCTGTAAATCAGGACCTGCCACTAATTCATAAACACTATCCGAATCAGAATCTGCAAAATCCTGAAAGTGAACAGGAGTATACACAACACCAGACCACATTGTTTCTCAATATCAGAAACTTTAAAATGTATGGATTTCTGTTCTGTCTGGGTCCCCCCAGACGCCAACACCAACCAAAAAGAGTATCCAGACACACTGGTAAAAAGCAAAGGCAGTTTATATACTGGAAAGCAAACACAGGTAACAAAAACTGTTCTTACAGACAGGAACACGATGAAGCTTCACAGAGGTTTCACGAAGGCCAGGCAATAAAACAGGATTCTTGCTGGCAAAAACAACACTGGAGATAATAAAACCCACGCCTCCCCCAAGTCTTTCAGCCTTCTAGGCCACAAGCCAAGATCAGAGACGCCAAGAATCAAAGCAAAGTCACGGGACTCCCAGTTGATAACTCTCCACAAGACTGTAAGGGCGGGCCTGCCTTTTCAACCCTGCTGAGGAGAACCACACCCAAACACAGCTGTTGCCAATTCAGGGATGGAAATATCTTGCTAATTGGCCCCTTCTTTGAGCTGCACGTCTCTGCCTCATGTCTATTATAGCCTGTGCATCTTCATCCAATGAATCCAGGCTACTAGCTGGGGAGAGGCCCCCCCCGGGGGTCTCAGGCTGCTCTCCCTCCTCTTCCTGACGTTCCTCTCCCCTGTCTGCCTGGTCCTCCCCCTCCTGGCCACTGTCCTCCTTCTCTGGGCATGGATCCGGCAGAGCTCCAGCCGGTCCCTGAGGAGCCTCAGGCTGAATCACAATAGATTTCTATGCTCAGTTACCCAGCCGTCGGAATTCTAGAAGTTGGAGTCCAACCATTTTAACTTTTCCAAGCCTTTGGATCAGCAGTAGGTTGCTCCTGGTTTGGCTCGGTTCTAAGAACCGGTAGTGCCAGGAGCTAGAGGCTCCGCTCACCCACCCAGGATGCTTCTGCACATGTGCAGAAGCATCAGGCACGAGTGCAAGCACAAACTGGTAGCAAAGGGTTTTAGAACCCACTACTGCTTTGAAGGTGGCTGTAACTTTTACTTCCTATTGGAAATGTGGAATTGCATTTTGAATCTCATTCCAAATTTTTGGTTCATTTAAGAAATACTGGCCTATTTTTCTGTTTGCTGCTGTATTTCAGATCAGTTCTGAGGGTCAGGTTTTCAAACACCAATATAGAGAATTTAGGTAGCTCACAGTTTGACTCATAGCAGATAGAATAACAGGGTTGGAAGGGATCTTGGAGGTCTTCTAGTCCAACCTGAACCATTGGGTTCTTGTTGTTTGCTAAATTTGTTGACTGGGGAATTCGGGAGTGCGGAGGCCAATCAGTTTTCAAGTTGCTAAGGTAGGGAAACAATTGCTTTAGAATTTTCAATACCAGGCTAAATAATATAACCAGTGCCAGGGAGAGTGGTATTTGCCGACCTAGACAAGCAATGACTGAAACAGGAGGGTCTCCTGCTTGAGCATGGGGTTGGTCTAGACCAGTGTTTCCCAACCTTGGCAACTTGAAGATATCTGGACTTCAACTCCCAGAATTCCCCAGCCAGCATTTGCTGGCTGGAGAATTCTGGGAGTTGAAGTCCAAATATCTTCAAGTTGCCAAGGTTGGGAAACACTGGTCTAGAAGACCTCCAAGGTCCCTTCCAGCTCTATTCTGATGGATTGACTGATGGACTAAAACATTTGCAAGAAAACTGTCAAACTCAGTAAACACTACAAATTATTCTCAAATTGGAGTCATCCTGCAGTATGTACAGCAGAGTGGGCTTATTTTATTATTTATTTATTTTATTTTATTTATTAGATTTCTATGCCACCATTCTCGAGGCGACTCAGGACAGCGTACAACATTAAATATTATTAATATATACAAAATCTAATAACTACAAAATATGAAAAATTACTAAAACATTTTAAAAGACCCCATGCACACTCACACCCATTCATCCAATCCAATCATATCTCGTATCGGCCGGAGACTTCACATAATTTAACAACCGATGCACCCAGAATCGAAAATGTGAGCACACATGCGCGTACACTCACTTTATTTTATTTATTTATTGATTAGATTTGTATTCCGCCCCTCTCCGTAGACTCGAATGCGTGCAGAATCACAAAACACAGCATATAGGACGGGATTGCACCCAGGCAGGTAGGCGGGTGGGCAGGCCACCTCCAACCGCAGATGGCTACTTCAGGTTCGCCCAAAGCAGCTGAATCCCACCTCTGATGAATACCAAATTATCATCTTGGTATCTTCACAGCCGAGATCACGTGGTGACGAAGAGCATACTGCAACGATCTCACTTTGCCCATAAATTCTAAACTCCTGTGGTAGCAGATCCGCACACAGCTTAATTATCCCTGCAATTAACACTCTTCGTTATAATAATCTGTGAGTTATTTTAAGCCCGTTCCCTCCTGTTCATTGGCTGGACTTCTTGGAACAGCTCCCGAAAGGGACAAATAAGCTCCGGCTACATCTCAGAATGCAGGATATTTTAAAGTCCCTCTCGATCAATATGAAAGCGGAAAAAGTTGAAAGATATTAAAATTCAGGGATAATTAAATCTTCCTGAAGTGCTTTCAAGCAATGTGCTCAGTGCTTATCTTTAGATAGACCTCTCACTTCGGATGGCCAACCCTACCTCTGAAGGCAAATCTTCATGGCATGAAAACCGATTTTGAAAATAATTATTTGGATTTATGTTATCTGGTGGTTTACTAAAATGATATTTCAAAGTACATGTGGTACATTGTCTTACGAACTTAATTGGTTCCGGGACGAGGTTTGTAAGGTGAAAAGTTTGTAAGACGAAACAATGTTTCCCAAAGGAATCAATGGAAAAGCGATTAATGCGTGCAAACCCAAAATTCACCCCTTTTGCCAGCCGAAGTGCCCGTTTTTGCGCTGCTGGGATTCCCCTGAGGCTCCCCTCCATGGGAAACCCCACCTCCGGACTTCCGTGGTTTTGTGATGCTGCAGGGGAATCCCAGCAGCGCAAAAACAGGTGCTTTGCTGGCAATGGAAATCCGGAGATGGGGTTTCCCAGCGAGGGAAGCCTCAGCGAAATTGCAGCATCGCAAAAACACGGAAGTCCTCGAAACCCCACCTCCGGACTTCTGTTACCAGCTAAGCGCCTGTTTTTGCGCTGCTGGGATTCCCCTGCAGCATCGCAAAAATACGGAAGTCTGGAGGTGGTGTTTCCCATGGAGGGGAACCTCAGGGGAATCCCAGCAGCGCAAAAATGGGTCCAGAGGTGGGGCATCCCAGTAGTGGCAGCTTGGGTTTGTAAGGTGAAAATAGTTTGGAAGAAGAAGCAAAAAAATCTTAAAGCCCCATGTTTTTATCTCGAAAAGTTTGTATGATGAGGGGTTTGTACAACGAGGTATCACTGTATTTACAACCCCCTAAAAACGGAATTCTGGTTTGCATCCCTGACGGACTGTTTCTCTTAAAGGCATGTATGCCAGCATTGGGTTTCACATTTTCGAACCGCCATTTCCCCTCGTGTGCACGCCTTCATACGCTGTTTACCCGAAAATAAGTCACCCCCGAAAGTAAGACCTAGGAGAGGTTTCGTAGAATTGCCTAATATAAGGCATCCCCTGAAAGTAAGATGTAGGAGACGTTTCGTTTCGCAGCATTCCCGATCAGGACATATATAACACTGCTGTCCATAAATTGCATCCCAAAATGCTGCATCAATCAGATTTAAAACACATCCAACATGCAGCTGCATGTTTGGATGCATTTTTGCTGCAGCAGGATACAGGATACAATTCATTGGAAAAAAATAAGACATCCCCTGAAAATAAGACATAGCACATCTTTGGGAACAAAAATTAATCTAAGATGCTGTCCTATTTTCGTGGAAACAGGGTACATTTGCCTGGCCTTCAGCGCATGTGCTTTGCTCAATTGCACACCTCCCGTGCATGTGCCCAGCCTCAAAAACATGCCTAAATAGCCCACTTGCTATTTTTGCTATCAGTTTGGGTGAACCAGTCGGCTGAATACCTCCTTTGATGTACACAAATGTTTTTGATAACACAAGCTGACTTGTTTAAAAAATGTTGCACTCTGCGTCTTGCACTGGGCCTCAGAGGACCGAGGCATTGCGTAGCTCCCTAAAGTTTTAAATAAACAGTCCCTTTGGGGTTTCTCGTTCAGTCTCCTGAAGCTGTGACTTCGATGGAAACTTTGCAAACATAGAAGCATAGAAGACTGACGGCAGAAAAAGACCTCATGGTCCATCTAGTCTGCCCTTATACTATTTCCTGTATTTTATCTTACAATGGATATATGTTTATCCCAGGCATGTTTAAATTCAGTTACTGTGGATTTACCAACCACGTCTGCTGGAAGTTTGTTCCAAGGATCTACTTACTACTCTTTCAGTGAAATAATATTTTCTCACGTTGCTTTTGATATTTCCCCCAACTCACTTCAGATTGTGTCCCCTTGTTCTTGTGTTAACTTTCCTATTAAAAACACTTCCCTCCTGAACCTTATTTAACCCTTTAACATATTTAAATGTTTCGATCATGTCCCCCCTTTTCCTTCTGTCCTCCAGACTATACAGATGGAGTTCATGAAGTCTTTCCTGATACGTTTTATGCTTAAGACCTTCCACCATTCTTGTAGCCCGTCTTTGGACCCTTTCAATTTTGTCAATATCTTTTTGTAGGTGAGGTCTCCAGAACTGAACACAGTATTCCAAATGTGGTCTCACCAGCGCTCTATGACAAAGACGTCAAAGGGGAAGAGAATGCCATTTTCTGCCACCTTAAGTCCTCTGCACTGGGACCGCCAACCTTGGAGGTTGACTTCCCGTTATCTATTGGCAGCCGAACAACGGGGCTGGTGTGGAGTGGAATCAGAAGGTGATGAAATGCAAAAGAAAGATGGAAGGAGATTGCACTGTGCAAAGAGAGCTTGCCAGGAGTCCTTCATTGCCAGGTTTGTCATCAACATTGGCGTTGGGAGTCGAGCTATTCTCCAAAGCATCCGAGGGTAGGACAAGAAGCAACGGATGGAAACCAATCAAGGAGAGAAGCAGGCCACAGGTTCACCATCACAGGTAGATAGGTAAAACCGATTGCATTGGCATCCTTCAGTCTCGAAAGACCATGGTATCATGCTCTGGATTCCCCAGAGCACAAAGCCTACGTAGGTTAGTGTTCTGTCTGGGTCACTCCGGAAGCCAAGACCAACCCAAAAAGAGAAGCCAAACACACCGGTAAAAGGCAAAGGCATTTTATAAAATTCAAGAAAAACACAGGTAACAGAAAATGTCCTTACAAACAGGAAAATGCTGTATCTTCAGATATATCCACGAAGGCAAAAGTCCATGCAGCAATACAGGATTCTTGCTGCCAAGACGAGGCTGTAGATAGCAGACCTACACCTCCCACGGATCTTCCAAAGCTGCTGGGCCACAAGCCAGGAACAGAGACGCCAAGAACACAGCAGGACACCATAACTCCAATTGATAACACTCCACATGGCTTCAAGGGCTTGCCTGCCTTTTAAACCCTGCTGATGAGGACCACACCCAAACCCAGCTGTTTCTAATTCAATGGTGATAATATTTCTTTAACTGCTCCTTTCTTTGCTCTGAAAATCTCTGTCCCATGTCAACGACAGCTTGTGCGTCATCCCCTAATGATTCCATGCTACTGGCTGGGGAGAGACCCCCCCCGGGGCTCTCATGCTGTTCATCCTCATCCCATTCCTGGCTGTCCCCTCCTCCGTCCGACTGCTCAGCCCCCTCCTCTTCGCTGTCATCCTCCTCCGGGCATGGAGCCAGCAGAGACACAGCTGGTCCCTGAGCAGTCTCAGGCTGAACCACCACAGTTAGTATGGAGGATAGACTGTTACCCAAGCAGCAGATCCTCCCTCTCCACATCTCTGAAATATTCCTTTAATATATAGCTGATGAGGCCAAAATAAGGCCGAAATAGATCTATCCTAGTCTCCCTTAATTTTCAAATTCAGCTTAAACATGTGACACATACAGATAGAATTGTCGGCTATCAATAAAATTAACTGCCTTGGAAATGGCCCTGGGTTGGGCCGAGAGGCAAAAAAGGAGCTGTGATGTTCCTTCAATATACCAGGGTGATTCGACACAAAATGTAACCCTTCCCTCCGACACAAAATGTAACCCTTCCCTGGTACAGAGCTGAAGGGATTGGATACTGTAGCCTAGAGGATAATTCTCTGCCTTACAAGGCAAAGGTTGCAGGTTCAAGTCCCAGTGGGTATGGCTAGCTGATGAGGCCAAAATAAGGCCGAAATAGATCTATCCTAGTCTCCCTTAATTTTCAAATTCAGCTTAAACATGTGACATATATATCTCTGGTAGGAGCGTCCCGAAAATTCAAGGGTACAAATTTCAGACACACACAAGTTTGAAAATTCAAAACAATGTTCTTTATCACAAAATTCAAAATAAACCAAGCGCTCTTTTTGTATTGCAAAGAGCACTCGTCCCAAAACAACATGGTAGTCTGTACAATTTCCCTTAAGCAGGCATTAAGTACTTAGCTAGCAGCTGTGAAGAAACTTCACACCCCTTCTTCTTCCAATGAAGTGAGACACACACACACATTGCTCTGCTTTGGTTTCAAAGGCGTGAAAAATCAACAAATGAAGTCCAGAAAACAGCAACACAGGATTCCTGAAGAACTGCGATCAGATACTCTTCCACAACGGCCAAACCCACACACTGCTATTTATAGCAGCAGCCCTAATTACTGGAGCCCCACCCAAACACAGGTGACCTCTCTTATCTCCTGTAATATGTCCTTACTTGGTCTCTTCTACACATAATTCTGCGCTTGCGTGGGTCCAAGACGTCTTCATCCGAATCAATGGAAGATAATGGGGATTGACTGCCTGGGCTGTGTGCCAAGCCCCCCTCTTCCAAGTCACTCCCACCTTCTTCTTCGTCTGAGGAAACTAAACTCTGAACTGACTCTGTTGGCAATAACACAGGCCTGTGACATGTTGAAGTTTCCCCTGCATCCATCTCCACATTCCCTGGGAAAGGAGCTGGGCCAGAGCCAACCACAACATATATAAATCACATTCACCATCATCAGGCTGAAGTTGTAAGCTTGGTGCTGCTGTAGGAGACAACAACTGAAGGATTATTACAAGAGAAAATGAGGCCACCTGGGGTTGGGTGGGGCTGCTGTAATTAGTGCTACAGATAAAAGTGCAGCCTGGTGTTTTAGCATCATGGCAGTTTATCTGATTCATTGTTTCGTCAAGATCATGGTTTTTGCTGTTCAGGATTGTGTGTGGACTTTAGAATTGTACTCAATTTCCCAGTTATTGGGTGAGCAATTGGACTGCATTTAACCTGTGCCTTGTGTGTACCAGAAAATCTCTTTGACATTTAAAAAGGGAGCTGTTTCTGTTTTTCTGTTTATAAAAACTTTTGGGTTTTCCTTTTATCGTGTGGTGTGTGTCTTCCTGGACTAATTACCCTGTAATTACGGGCGGTTGAGACATGGCGGTTGAGACGCATTATCTACTATATAAATTATATGTGTATGTACACACACACAAATGCACAGCTCTTCTAAAATTATATAAAGTAAATCACATTTACTGTGATAGGAAAAACATACCCAGAGCCCAGAAGGGAAAAAGAGAAAAAAATGCAAAATTTTTCTGCCGCTTCTGCATACCTGACCAAAATTTTTCTACCAGTTCTGACCAAATTTTCTACCGGTTCTGCAATCCTGACCATACCCGTAGGAGCCTATCACTGGGTCAGATCAAGACTTAGCAACTGCAAAGCCCACAGAACTCAGTTCAATCTTGGCTAGAGGATTGGTATGTGGTGACAGTCCATCTCTTTTGGTGCTCAGCGCATTGTGTGAAGCCAGAAAACCATTCAGTGTCAGCTTGCACCTGTCTGTTCTGCTCGGCAGCCTCTGAAGCTTTTGCAATTCTTTGCACATCCTGGGTGCTCTTGAATGGCCCTGCCATTGTTTAGTGCTCAAGCTATTCCACCCTTGGCAGGTATTGCACAGGTAGATGCAAGGAAGTGGAAAAATGTGTCCCTAAGTGTTAGGGATTGAAAATGTTGCGAGCAAAAAAAAAAAGGGTGGGTGGGTGTCATAACCCCAATACATCAAGAGGGATTGGATAAAGGGGGTGGGGGTCCATCTGGAATAACAAAAGTCAGCCACGGCCACAGGTTACCTGCATATAGCCAAGGAATAGGATAGGATAGGAATTAGAATAGTAAATAAGGATAAGAAGTTAGAACAATAGGATAGGATAGGATAGTGAGAGAATAAGAATATAGAATATAGAATATGGAATAGGGAATAGGGAATAATGATAAGGATAAGGATGATAATAGGGATAGGGAAAGAGAATAGAATAGAATAAGAATAGGGAATAAGGAATAAGGATAAGGATTTAAAACAGAATAGGATAGGATAGGATAGGGATAGGGAAAGAATAAATAGAGAATAAGAATTTAGAATAGAATAGAATAGGGAATAAGAATAAGGATAGGGAAAGAGAATAGAATAGATTAGATAAGGATAAGGATAATAATAGGGATAGGGAAAGAGAATAGAATAGAATAGATTAGAATAGAATAAGAATAGGGAATATGGATAAGGATTTAAAACAAATAGGGTAGGATAGGGATAGGGAAAGAATAGAGAATAGAGAATAAGAATTTAGAATAGAATAGAATAGAATAGGGAATAAGAATAAGGATATGGATATGGAAAGAGAATAGAATAGAATAGATTAGATAAGGATAATAATAGGGATAGGGAAAGAGAATAGAACAGATTAGAATAGAATAAGAATAGGGAGTAAGGATAAGGATTTAAAACAGAATAGGATAAGATAGGGATAGGGATAGAATAGAGAATAAGAATTTAGAGGAGAATAGAATAGAATAGGGAATAAGGATCAGGATATGGATAGATAGGCATAAGGATAGAATAGAATAGGAAATAAGAATAGGAATAAGAATAGGGAGAGAACAGAACAGAAAAAGAACAAAACAGAACCAGCCTCCATAATCAGGGGTAGACTGTTCCTGTGGCCAGAGACCCTCCCCCCTCCCCCCGCCGAGCTTTTCGGCCGAAGGAGAAAGCCAGTCGCCGCAGAACGGTTCCCATCCTGCGGAGCGGGCGGTGTCCGATTGGGGGTTGGGGGGACGGGACTGACGGACCGCAGACGGTTCCTTGGGAAGCCAGACCTCCCGCCCGGGCGCCTCCTTCTTCGCCAAGGGGAGGTGGGGGCTGCTGCCTTTCGTGTCTCGAGCAATCGGAGAGGTCAGAAGCCCAAAGTCTGAGATTGGCTGCAGCCCCCTCCCCACTGGTCCTTCCCTTCCCACGTGAAGCGGAGAGAGAGAGAGAGACTGGGAGACGCGAGCGGCAAGGGGGGGGGACACGCGCTGGGCAAGGAAAGCCGCCCCCGCCCAGCCAATCCCGCATCTTCGCTTCCGTCTTATTTCTCGCCCGCCCAGCCTGGCCGTGCCGCAGTCGCTCCTTCGCTCTCCGGATCAAGCCTCGCTCGGGAGTTGCCGCCTCGCCAGCCTCTCCCCCCACCATGATCACCCCACCGCCGCATCAGGGTGAGCCGCCCCCTCCCACCCACCCATCCACCCGCTCCCCAGGGAGCCAGGCAGGCAAGGGGTGTGAGGGGAGGGGGGCACACGGGGTTCCCTGGAGGGGGCATCCCCCACCGAGCTCCGCCAGGCCCGCCGTCCCTTGGGTGGGTGGGCTAGTGAGGAGACAAGGGGGACTCGAACCAATTTCTCTTGGATTCGGATCACTCAACGCGCGCCTGATAGGCGTCTTCCCCATCAGGTGGGGGAAAAAAGAGAAGTGGCGTTTAGAGGCCGCTGCGGGATTAAGGCTGCCGCTCACCCCCACCCCGAATGGCCGGGGTGGGGTGGGGGGTCCCCTCTTGCTCAGGAGCCACTCCGGGAACGGAGCCGGCGAAGAGCGCGGTTTTTTTCCCTTTTCCATTTGGGTGGGTGGATGGGTTGGCTTGGGATCAGGTTTGTTCGTTTGAAGGCTGCCGTTTGCACGCCGATTTCCCCCCCCCCCGCCCTGTAGTTTTTCTCCCCTCCAATTCTTTCATTTGTTTTGGGTGTGGGGGCAGGGGTGATGGTTCCCCCTTCTTTTCCAGCAACTTTGCAGGGTTATTCCAAGGGACCCAAGGGAAAGTTGCAGTGAAGATGGATGGATAGATGGGTGGATGGGTGGACGGATGGACAGACCAACAGACCACCGACCGACTGACGGACAGATAGAGAGATAGATGATGGGAGATAGATAGGTAGGTAGGTAGATATAGATAGATAAATAGATAATGGATGGGTGGGTGGATGGATGAATGGATGGATGGATAGATAGATAGACAGATGATGGAAGATAGATAGATAGATAGATAATGGATGGGTGGGTGGATGGATGGATGAATGGATGGATAGATGGATGGATAGATAGATAGATAGATAGATAGATAGATAGAAAGATGAGAGAGAGAGAGAGGGGTGGGTAGGTAGGTAGGTAGATAGATATGAGATAGATATATAGATAGAAATGAGATAGATAGATAGATAGATAGATAGATAGATAGATAGATAGATAGATAGATAGATAGATAGATAGATAATGGATGGATATATAGACAGATGATGGAAGATAGATAGATAGATAGATAGATAGATAGATAGATAGATAGATAGATAGATAGATAGATAGATAGATAGATAGAGGGAGGAAGGGAGGGAAGCAGAAAACCACTGCAACTTTTCCTCCTGCCCCTTGGAATGAATGGTGGGAACGACCTCTTGGGACCCAAAGCTTTGCAGAACTGCCTTAGGTGTGGTTTGCCTACCAGGGCTGACCAAATCCCCTCGGGGTATCCACTGTGGTGCAGTGAGCTATAACCGGGGGTTCCCCCGGGATTGGCTTTTCGGAGCTCCGTGCTTGGCACAGGTCTGCTGCAGGGGTGGAGGATGGGGAGAAGGGTGGTGCCTTCCCACACAACATATTTAAACCAAGTCAATTAAAGACGGACAACTGTGAGGTTTTTTGTTTCCTTGCTGGTTTAAACTGAGTTAATTCTTTTGCCCCTTAGCCTCTGGCTTGTCAGAGGATGAGTTCCGTGTTTTATGTAGGAAACAGACCAGGGGGTTCATTCAAAAACTGGGTTGTGGATGTTGTGGGAATTATGCGGACAAGTTGTGTGCAGAAAAGCAGGGCTTATGCAGTGGACACTGACAGGTGTGGCTGTTGTGTGTCTCTGTGGGTGCAAATATATACAACCACTTGCTTTAAAAAATATATATATATCTCAGGATGCTTAGCTGTTTGTTTGCTCACAGGTAACTGCAGCCAAGCAGGAGGAGGCAGGTGTGCTGTGATAGCCTTCACCTTCCTCGGGCACATCTGGGGAATTGCTGCAGGGCTTGAGTTTGCTGGATAGTGTTTGCAGGCAGGAGCCGGTTCTACTGCAGAACTGAACAGCCTGGAATCGTTTCTTCTGCAGCTGCCGTTTGACTGACAGGCCCAGGGATGCTGCCAAGAAAAGTCTGGAGGTGGAGGGAGAGAGGGAGAGAGGGAGGGAGGGAGACAGACACCTCAATGGCCCCTTGCTTTGCAAAGAGGGGAGAATGCCCTCCCCTGTCTGGGCAAGGATTTGGGCAGAGCTCAGCTTTCGTCTGCGTGGCCTGCTCACAAATGCCACAATTGTGGTTCTGCCTTTTGGTCTGGTGGGGGATGGGGGCAGTTGCGAGCTGATGTGGTCCAGAGGTGAGCTATGCACCTATGAGGAATGTGCACAGGGCGCTAAGCACAGAGATGGATTCCCAGCAGATCTCTTAGGAATCTGGCACGATGGGCTGAGCTGACCACCTCAAGGATAAGATCAGGTGAAGGCAATGTCAGGAAGGCAAGCTGCAAACAGAGGCTGCTGGGACATGTTTCTGCCATGGTTAGGGAAGGGAAGGCTTTGTGATGAGCTGTAGAGCCACTGTGGTTAGAATGCAGTACAATGGTACCTCTACATAAGAACTTAATTCGTTCCGTGACCAGGTTCTTAAGTAGAAAAGTTTGTAAGTATAAGCATAGGAATCAATGTAAAAGCAAATAATGCGTGCAAACCCATTAGGAAAGAAATAAAAGCTCAGAATTTGGGTGGGAAGAGGAGGAGGAAGAAGAGGAGGAGGAAGAGGAGAGTTGCTGCCCAGAGCAAAGGGAGCATTTCTTTTCTCTGGGCGCTGGCAGAGGTTTATTCAATTTCCAAGTGCCCAGAGAAAGGAAAATGCTTCGTTCGCTTTGGACTGCCAAAGCCTCTTTAAGTGCCACTGAAAAGGCTCCTATGGCAGCCCAGAAAACCCTGAGATGGCCAGGATATGGCAGGAAACTGGCCGGGCCTTCGTGCTGCTCTCAAATTTCCTGGGAATTTTTTCCGGGCTTGGGTTCTTAAGTAGAAAATGGTTCTTAAGAAGAGGCAAATAAATCTTGAACACCTCGTTCTTATCTAGAAAAGTTCTTAAGTAGAGGTGTTCTTAAGTAGAGGTACCACTATACTTTTATTTTTTTTAAAAAAAATATTTTAATAATGAAAAAACAAGACAAAACAAAAATAAAGGAAAAAACCCCACCAAAAACATACAGACCTACTTACCCAACATAAAACAAGCACAAAGTCGATCCACTTAATACAGTGATACCTTATCTTACAAACTTAATTGGTTCCGGGACGAGGTTCTTAAGGTGAAAAGTTTGTAAGACGAAACAATGTTTCCCATAGGAATCAATGGAAAAGCGATTAATGTGTGCAAGCCCAAAATTCACCCCTTTTGCCAGCTGAAGCGCCTGTTTTTGCACTGCTGGGATTTCCCTAAGGCTCCCCTCCATGGGAAACCCCACCTCCGGACTTCTGTGTTTTTGCAATGCTGTGATTTCACTGAGGTTCCCCTCGCTGGGAAACCCCACCTCCGGACTTCCGTTGCCAGCAAAGTGCCCATTTTTGCGCTGCTGGGATTCCCCTGCAGCATCACAAAAACACAGAAGTCCGGAGGTGGGGTTTCCCATGGAGGGGAGCCTTGGGGGAATCCCAGCAGTGCAAAAACAGGTGCTTCGGTGGCAATAGAAGTCCGGAGGCGGGGCATCCCATTGGTGGCAGTGGGTTTGTAAGGTGAAAATAGTTTGTAAGAAGAGGCAAAAAAATCTTAAACCCCAGGTTTGTATCTCGAAAAGTTTGTATGACGAGGCGTTTGTAAGACGAGGTATCACTGTATATTACATTTCTGTTTCAATCATTCTTTCCTTTTCTTAAACATTAATTAGATTCTTGTTTCTTTTCTATCCAGCTAGATAGTTTCCCCCATACAGTAGAATGCAGTACTGCAGGTTAATTCTGCCAACTGCCAACAGTTCGATTCTGACTGGCTCATATTTGACTCAGCCTTGGTCTGAAAAATGAGGACCCAGATGGTTGAGGGCAATATGCTAACTCTACGAACTGCAAAGCACTGTGAAGCGATATATGCTGTGTTTTTCGGAATATAAGACACACCTTAGTTTTGGGGGAGGAAAATAGGGAAAAGAATCCGTTTACCAGGTATTCATCTAGCTATCGTCCTTAGCCAGCATATTATCCCCTGGTTAGAGCTTTTAAAAAACTTTATTCAGAGAGAGTAACAATGAAAGAGCTTGCAAGCCAGTATGAACTGGTAACAGCACCTGGGAAGAAACATTTGGAGCAAGTTAGACCAATGGGGAAAAAAAACCCTGCAAAGACCTTGGGCTTGGAAAACATTCTTTGCAGAGAGTAACAATGAAAAAACTTGCAAGCTGGTAAGAGCTGGGAACATTGTTAGCACCTGGTTAGGGCTGGGGGGCGGGGGGAAAGGCTACATTCAGAGTATAAGATACACCCAAGTTATCAGCCTCTTTTTAAGGAGGAAAAAGGTGAATCTTATACTTATTTATTTATTTATTTATTTTGTCCAATACACAATTAGGGTTTTAGTGGGTATATATATATCTATATACACATAGTAAAATACATGATGAAGGTTATAGAGGAGATACTCATAGTAAAATATATCTAAGAAAGAATAGAAAAGAAGATATAGTAATAGAACATATCAATGAAAGAATGGAAGAAGAGATGTAGGAATAGAAGAAAGGTATAGGAGACATAGGAGAGCAATAGGACAGGGGACGGAAGGCACTCTGAAAAATACGGTAAGTCTAAGGGCTGTGGCTATTGCTATCTTCTGCACTACAGTGTTTCCTTGCTTTTCACGGGTATGTGTTCTGAGACCACCCGCGAAAGTCGAATTTCCGTGAAGTAGAGATGCGGAAGTAAAAACACTATTTTTGGCTATGAACAGTATCAGAAGCCTTCCCTTAACACTTTAAACCCCTAAATTGCAATTTTCCATTCCCTTAGCAACCATTCAGATTATTACCCACCATGTTTATTTATTAAAGTTTATTAAAGAAAACATTATTAAAGGCAGACGAAAGTTTGGCGATGACCTATGACGTCATCGGGTGGGGAAAAACATGGTATAGGAAAAAAACCCGCAAAGTATTTTTTAATTAATATTTTTGAAAAACCGTGGTATAGATTTTCCGCGAAGTTCGGACCCGCGAAAATCGAGAGAACACTGTATACCAATAGAGTTGCCCGTACCTGCAGAATTTCAGGGCAAAGAGGAAACCAAGTCCTGTCTGAAGAAGTTGGAAGTTGCTAGCTGTGACACCCAAATCACAGAATCCTCTTTTGCAAGCTAGGAGGCCACCCGCAAAACAGACTTGGAAACCCAATCTGTGGTGCCTGAGTTGTAGTGCCTGCATTGATGAATGGAAGGTGTTTTGTTGGGTTTTTTAATCACACTTCCTACTGGCAGAGCTGAACAAGGCCAGAAAAACCAAAGCTGACAAATGGCTCTGAATCACAGATGGTGGTAGGTGGGTGGATAGGTGGGATCCTAAGCAGGGGAAACTGCGATTGGCTGTACCTCTCCCGTTTCACCCAACCGAATTCTTATGCGTTCCTGCTGGTGCAGTCATATCTGTGGTGCATATAATCTGCTGTTTGTATGCGTCTGTGAATGGTGTTTCTTGCTGCCTTGTGTTTTCATTGAGTGGGTGATTGTGAAAGGATGAAATCTGTGCTTCTCGGGGTGTGTGTGTGTGTGTGTCAGTTTTATATGCCTTGCTGCGTATTTTAGGGCTGGTCCCGCAAGGTTTTCTGGAGGGTTAGAATGATACCTGTCAAGCATCTGCAATCATTGTACGGTAATCTCTCGCTACTTCACGGTTCATCTTTTGCGGATTCGCTACTTCATGGGTTTTCAAAGAGGGCTTAAATCCATTAAAAAATTTAAATCCATTAAAATTCATAAAATTCTTCTACAGTACTACTGTACTCTATTAAAGAAACTGGTTGGATATTACATGTAGTTCCAGCTTAGAAACAGAGTAGTTGTGGGTCTTGCCTCCCAAGGACAATTCCATCTGTCCGTCCATTACCCTGGGAGGAGAATCATTGACCCCCTCAGAGAAGGTTCGCAACTTGGGCGTCCTCCTCGATCCACAGCTCACATTAGAGAAACATCTTTCAGCTGTGGCAAGGGGGCGTTTGCCCAGGTTCACCTGGTGCACCAGCTGCGGCCCTATTTGGACCGGGAGTCACTGCTCACAGTCACTCATGCCCTCATCACCTCAAGGCTCGACTACTGTAATGCTCTCTACATGGGGCTACCTTTGAAGAGTGTTCGGAAACTTCAGATCGTGCAGAATGCAGCTGCGAGAGCAATCATGGGCTTTCCCAAATATGCCCATGTTACACCAACACTCCGCAATCTGCATTGGTTGCCGATCAGTTTCCGGTCACAATTCAAAGTGTTGGTTATGACCTATATAGCCCTTCATGGCACCGAACCAGAATATCTCAGGGACCGCCTTCTGCTGCACGAATCCCAGCGACCAGTTAGGTCCCACAGAGTGGGTCTTCTCCAGGTCCCGTCAACTAAACAATGCTGCTTGGCGGGACCCAGGGGAAGAGCCTTCTCTGTGGCGGCCCCGGCCCTCTGGAACCAACTCCCCCCAGAGATTAGAATTGCCCCCACCCTCCTTGCCTTTCGTAAGCTACTTAAAACCCACCTCTGCCGCCAGGCATGGGGGAATTGAGATTCCCTTTCCCCCTAGGCCTTTACAATTTTATGCATGATATGTATGTATGTATGTTTGGTTTTTTATATTAATGGGTTTTTAATCGTTTTTAGTATTGGATTATTATTGTACGCTGTTTTATGATTGCTGTTAGCCGCCCCGAGTCTTCGGAGAGGGGCGGCATATAAATCCAATAAATAATAATAATAATAATAATAATAATAATAATAACAATAATAATAATAATAGAATGACTGTTTAATGCAAAGGGTGGGATTGAAAAGTCCAAATACTTGTTAAATACATAAAAAAATATCTTTCCTCTCCTTCATGGAAATTAGTTTTCCACGGATGGTCTTGGAACGCATCCCCCGTGAAAAACGAGGAATTACTGTATATCTCATGTTAAGATATTGCAGGGGTACATAAAGACAATTTAGCTCCTGTGCTTGTTTCTGTCCTGAAGATGCTACACGTCTCTTGAATGAGTCTTGGTGAGATGGCTGAACCCTTGATATTCTTGGGGGAAGATTTAATTCTCAGGCAGCCTTTGGTTTGAGATGGGAAATATCAGCCGTTGCTTTCTCACAATAGGCTATCCTATTAATTGATCTGCTTGTTTTTATTTATTTATTGATCAAATTGCCAACTTCTCCCATGGGGCACACAATCAATAAAACAGCCAGTGTATAACAGATACAAATCTAAACCCCACAATTGTTTGTTTGCTGCACAAATCTACCTCTTCTGCTTTGCAAATTACAGTATAGTTAATGGCATAGTTTATTGTAGGAACCCACATAGTTGTGGTCTGTTCAAGAATCTGTGGGGTACAATATTAGGGGCTTAGGATGTGACCCAAGCACATTCTTTAACGCAGTGTTTCCCAACCTTGGCAACTTGAAGATATCTGGACTTCAACTCCCAGAATTCCCCAGCCAGCGTTTGCTGGCTGGGGAATTCTGGGAGTTGAAGTCCAAATATCTTCAAGTTTCCAGGGTTGGGAAACACTGCTTTAATGAATATCCATTCTCCATTTCCACTCTCTTTTTTTGCCAAATCATGGAAACCCTCCTCCAGTCTTTAAAAGTAGGTTTCCCATATAATATGTTTAAGTAGGTCAATTACAAACTAACAGTTGCATTCACAAAGCAAGTAAAAAGGATTAGAGTTGACTTTCATTTGTTTCATGGTAGCTTAGGGTTGGTATACACTGTTCAAAAAAAATAAAGGGAACACTTAAACAACACAATATAACTCCAGGGCAGCTTACGACAATATAAGTTTAAGTTTAATCAGATTTGTATGCCGCCCCTCTCCGCAGACTCGGGGCGGCTCACAGCAATAGCAATACAATGTAAGACAAATCCAAAATTTAAATTAATTTAAAAAAACACCACAAGTTAAAACCAATCATACACACTAGCGTACCATGCATAAATTTTATAATATAAATATAAAATACAATAATATAAATTGTACAATAATATAAAATTATATATTGTAATATAAAATACAATAACAAGAAAAAGAAGTAAATTATATAATCTAAACTATAAAACCCATAATAAATTAACTAGTCAGCACACGTACTTACCATTCTTACAATTTGGCCATGATAGTTGTTGATTCACGGCACCCAGGCTTGCTGGCAAAGCCAGGTCTTCCTTGTGGAAAGCCAGTAAGGTCGGAGTAGTACAGACATTGGGGGGGGGGGGGGGAGAGTTCATTTTATAGAGCCGGGGCAGCCGCAAAAAAGGCCATCTCCCATGGCCCCGCCAACCTGCATTGCTTAGTCGACGGGAACTGGAGGAGGCCAACTCTGTGTGCTCTTATAGATCTCTAATACAGAGTACCCTGTTGTGGTTGGTTCTGACCCAGCTCCTGCCCCAGGGAATGTGGAGGTGGATGCAGGGGAAACTTCAACATGTCACAGGCCTGTGTTATTGCCGACAGAATCAATTCAGAGTTTAGTTTCCTTGGACGAAGAAGAAGGTGGGAGTGACTCGGCAGAGGAGGGCTTGGCACACAGCCCAGGCAGTCAATCTCCCTTATCTTCTATAGCTTCAGATGATGACATTTTGGACCCACGCAAGCGCAGAATTATGCGTAGAAGAGACCAAGTAAGAACATATTACAGGAAATAAGGGAGGCCACCAGTGTTTGCGTGGGGCTCCAGTAATTAGGGCTGCTGCTATAAATAGCAGCATGTGGGTTTGGCCGTTGTGGAAGAATATCTGATCGGAGTTCGTCAGGGATCCTGTGTTATCTGGACTTTGTTGCTTTTTCACGCTTTTGAAAACAAAGCAGAGCACGTGTGTGTGTGTGTGTGTGTGTGTGTCTCACTTCGTTGGAAGAAGAAGGGGTGTGAAGTTTCTTCACAGCTGTTAGCTAAGTACTTAATGACTGCTTAAAGGAAATTGTACAGACTACCGGTTTGTTTTGGGAAGAGTGCTCTTTGCAATACAAAAAGAGTGCTTAGTTTATTTTGACTTTTGGGATAAAGAACATTGTTTTGAATTTTCAAACGTGTGTGTGTCTGAAATTTGTACCCTTGAATTTTTGGGAGGCTCCTACCAGAGAGCCCGGCAGAACAGTACCCTAATCCTCAACGTCAGTGATGTGGACCTATGGCATATCTCAGGGCACGCGAGGGGTTGACCTATGTCAGCTCCAGCGCACATATCTGTGCTGGCCAGTTAATTTTTGGCTGTTTTTCATCATCCCCAGGGTTCAGCAAAGTCTCCTGAAGCCTGGGGACGGTGAAAAATGGCTCAACAGCCCAACTGGAAATCCATTTCCAAATATCTGTTTGGCCATTTTTCATTCTCTCTGGGCTTTAGGAGGCTTTGTTGAACCTTGGGGAGAGAGTGGTTGTTGAATGTTGTTGAAGCATGGAACTCATTACCGGACTCTGTAGTGTCATCCCCTAACCCCCAACATTTTACTCTTAGACTTTCCACGGTTGACCTCCCCAGATTCCTAAGAGGTCAGTAAGGGGCGTACATAAGCGCACTAGAGTGCCTTCCGTCCCCTGCCCTATAGTCTCTCCTATATCTTGTATTTCTTCTCTACTATATTCTCTATAACATTCATCATCAGGCATGGGGGAATTGACATTTTCCCTCCCCCTAGGCTTATAAAATTTATGCATGGTATGTTAGTATGTACGATTGGTTTGTAAATTGGGGTTTTTTTTAAATTAACTTAAATATTAGATTTGTTTACATTGTATTATTATTGCTGTGAGCCGCCCTGAGTCTGCGGAGAGGGGCGGCATACAAATCTGATTAATAAATAAATAAATAAATAAATCATTGTGTATTGGACAAAATAAATAAATAAAAATACATTTTAAAAAGTAAGAGCAAAAAAACAGCCCAGCGGGCCTATGGATATCTGGAGGCTTCAGTGAGGCTTTGGCACATGCGCAGGGGGTGGGGGATTGTGTGCATGCAGGGGGGGGATCACACATGCGCGGAGGGAGGGTATTATGAGTGTGGGCACATGCACATGCGCTATCTCACACAAACGTACCCTTTGGGCACCCAAGCAAAAAAAAAGGTTCGCCATCACTGCTCTGTGTCATAGGTGTCAAACTCAAGGCCCGGATCTGGCCCATGGGGTACTTAGATCTGGCCAGTAATGGGCTTCTGACGCAGTAAGGGTAAGTAAGTTTATGCAGTATTTATTGAATACTTTATTTTAATTGTCCTTCCTTCTCTAGTAACTTAGTTTGACCCGCAATTGCTTTTAAAATAGGAAATAATTAAATAGTATGTTTTTACCCATAAACGCTTTAATCGTTTTAATAGAAACATAGAAACATAGAAGACTGACGGCAGAAAAAGACCCCATGGTCCATCTAGTCTGCCCTTAATCATGATCTAGAACTGAACTTTTATAGTAACTCCAGAAAATTGAGCTGCTTGCCTAATCTGTTATCGTACTGAACCTTGTGGGTTCAGTACAAAACCTTAAAATGTGACTGTGCTCCTCAACAAAGAATGTCGTCTATCATTTTTTTCCCTTTTTTGTGGCTGTTCAAATAAAAGTTGACTTAATCAACTGAAAAAGAGCCCAAGCACCTATTTGAAAACGTATCTTGGTCGGTAAGCCACTCCCACCCAGTCACATGACCTTTAAGCCATTCCCGGTCACATGATGGTCAAGATTATCTCCGGGACTGCCTTCTGCAGCACGAATCCCAGCAACCAGTTAGAGTGGGCCTTCTCCGGGTCCCGTCAACTAAACAATATCGTTTGGCGGGGCCCAGGGGAAGAGCCTTCTCTGTGGTGGGCCCAGCCCTCTGGAACCAACTCCCTCCAGAGATTAGAATAGCCCCCACCCTCCTTGCCTTTCACAAGCTCCTTAAAACCCACCTCTACCGTCAGGCATGGGGGAACTGAGATATTCTTTCCCCCTAGGCTTCTACAATTTATGCATGGTATGTTTGTATGTATGATTGGTTTTATAGCAAGGTTTTTTAGCTGTTTTAGTATTGGATTGTCACATGCTGTTTTACCACTGTTGTTAGCCGCCCCGAGTCCACGGAGAGGGGCGGCATACAGATCCAAAAAATAAAATAAAATAAAATAAAATAAAATGAAATGAAATGAAATGAAATGAAATGAAATGAAATGAAATGAAATGAAATGAAATGAAATGAAATGAAATGAAATGAAATGAAATGAAATGAAATGAAATAAAATAAAATAAAATAAAATAAAATAAAATAAAATAAAATAATAAAAAATAATAATAAAATAAAATAAATAAAATAAATAAATAAAACAAACAAACAAACAAACAAACAAACAAACCACTCCTATCTGGTCACATGGATGGCAAGCCCCTCCTGCCCAGTCACATGACCATCAAGCCACACCCACACAATAAGCCATGCCCACAGTGTGGTAGTAAATGTTTTTGCAGGCGTTCACTGGATCTGACTCACAGGAGCCCTCTGGAAACAGCAAAGAACTGACCCATAATGCTGCTGCCTGTGAAAACAGCCTCAGGAGCCCCCTTTTTGGCTGCTCCTGCAACCCACTGGTGGTAAAAATGGAGCTCAGGAGCATATTTTTGCTGGCAGAGTGTTTGGGTTGCCATAAGTGTCCCCGACACAAGTGACATTGAGCGGGCCATGCCCCCCACCCCTCCAAGGTCAAACACTACCGTTACGTGGCCCTCAATGAAATCGAGTTTGACACCCGTGCTCTACTTTGATTTCAGCCATAGAGAACTGCTGCTTTCTGGCACCATGGCCATACATTATGGCCATACATTCATACATTATGTAGAGAGGGAAAGCTGGCTTGGAATCAGACTGCAGGATTGCAGAATCTGGCTTCTGAAACAGCCCATTTTCGAGGCTGGAATGTTCACGAAACCATTTCCTAAGCACAATCTGAACCCTGGAGTCGCCTAACCAAGGTAAGTGCTAAGCAAACTTTGTAGATTGTGTGAACGCTTTGGCAGCCCAGTAACAATTGTGCAGCTGTCTGCATCTCGTCAAATAGTTTGACTCCTCTACTAAGACCGATAAATGAATATTTTAAGGGTTCTTTTTTAATTTTACCGGACTGATTTTTTTAATCAACTCAAAAAATTGTAGCTAGTTATAAACACTACAGTGAAAATACATCAAAATTATAAAAATAATAGTTAAAGTAAATCACGTTGATCAATCAAACCTCCTTTTATACAGGTCAGTAAAATTTGATTAGGGTTTCACTAACCAAACAGCCAGCCAAGTTTATTGGGAGCAGCTTATTTCCAAGGGCTATAATCAAATTAAGACAAATGCATAAAAATAAATGACCTAAAATGCAGTCAATGAGTCAATAGATGGGATTCCCCACAAAGACGGAGGAAGTTTCAACCGCTTAATTTTTAGAATTTGCTACCCTGTGCATGGTTTTAATGGTGAACAGGAGTAGAGTCTCTGACAGTCTCAAAATGGGTGAGCAGTGTGGTTGGGCAGTAGGAAAAGCAAGTAGGATGCTTGGCTGCATATCTAGAGGTATAACAAGCAGGAAGAGGGAGATTGTGATCCCCTTATATAGAGCGCTGGTTAGACCACATTTGGAATACTCTGTTCAGTTCTGGAGACCTCACCTACAAAAAGATATTGACAAAATTGAACGGGTCCAAAGATGGGCTACAAGAATGGTGGAAGGACTGAAGCATAAAACGTATCAGGAAAGACTTCATGAACTCAATCTGTATAGTCTGGAGGACAGAAGGAAAAGGGGGGACATGATCGAAACCTTTAAATATGTTAAAGGGTTAAATAAGGTTCAGGAGGGAAGTGTTTTTAATAGGAAAGTGAACACAAGAACAAGGGGACACAATCTGAAGTTAGTTAGGGGAAAGATCAAAAGCAAAGTGAGAAAATATTATTTCACCGAAAGAGTAGCAGATGCTTGGAACAAACTTCCAGCAGACGTGGTTGGTAAATCCACAGTAACTGAATTTAAACATGCCTGGATAAACATTGATCCATTGTAAGATAAAATACAGAAAATAGTATAAGGGCAGACTAGATGGACCATGAGGTCTTTTTCTGCCATCAGTCTTCTATGTTTTTATGTTTCTAGAGTAGCTCCATTGGCATCACCACAATTATCTCTTGAGCCCCATTTGAGAAAACAGAAAGAAATATTCAGTCTCGCTCTCCTTCAGGTGGTGGTTAAATTGAAATGCCAAATATTTTTTGGCATTTGTAATACCAAATTATTATTATTATTATTATTATTATTATTATTATTATTATTATTATATTTGTATGCCGCCTCTGTCCGTAGACTCGGGGCGGCTCACAACAATAACAAAGACAATGTAAGAACAAATCTAATAATTTAAAAAACACTAAAAACCCCATTATTAAAAGCAAGCATACACACAAACATACCATGTATAAACTGTATAGGCCCGGGGGAGATGTCTCAGTTCCCCCATGCCTGACGGCAGAGATGGGTCTTAAGAACTTTACGAAAGGCAAGGAGAGTGGGGGCAGTTCTGATCTCTGGGGGGAGTTGGTTCCAGAGGGTCGGGTCCACCACAGAGAAGGCTCTTCTCCTGGGTCCCGCCAAACGACATTGTTTAGTTGACGGGACCCGGAGAAGGCCAACTCTGTGGGACCTAATCGGTCGCTGGGATTCGTGCGGCAAAAGGCGGTCCCGGAGATATTCTGGTCCGGTGCCATGAAGGGCTTTATAGGTCATAACCAACACTTTGAATATATACTTCTTTCAGGGGTGGGTTCTAATTGATGCCAGTTCGCTTCCTCCTGCACCTTGTAAGCATGCCTTATGGGTACATACACACATGCCCACTGCAAAAAAAACTGATTTTTTTTTTTTTTAAAATGACAAAACCAAAATGGCAACACATGCACAGGGCTTGGAAACCTGGCTTCTGCACATGCAGAGAAGAAGAAAATGGGGAAACCCCCCCCAATTGATTTTTTTTTTTTAAAAAAAGGATGGCGGTGTCCATAGGTCATCACCGACCAATCTAGTTCAGTGATGTTATTGTGACATCACCAGCGGGGTGCTACCAATTTAGGAGGACTTCTTTTAAAACAAAAATTAATCTGAAAAAAAAATTAAGTTGTTTTCTTCCAACCTTGGTGTTGTGGTTAGCTCTGGCCCAGCTCCTGCCCCAAGCAATGTGGAGGTGGGGGAGACATCCACATGCCGCAGGCCTGTTTTGCTTCCAGTAGAATCTGTCTCCTCTGACCAAGGAAGCGTGAGTGACAGGGAAGAGGGGAGTTTGGCAGACAGCCCAGGAGGAGATCAATCATCTGTATCATCCCTGGATTCTGAACATAAATTAATGACACATCCACGCATGCGTAGAGTGATGCATAGAAGACAACAACTGAAGGATTATTACAAGAGAAAATGAGGCCACCTGTGGTTGGGTGAGGCTGCTGTAATTAGTGCTACAGATAAAAGTGCAGCCTGGTGTTTTAGCCTCATGGCAGTTTATCTGATTCATTCTTTCATCAAGATCGTGGTTTTTTGCTGTTCAGGATTGTGTGTGTGGACTCTCTGGACTTTAGAATTGGACTCAATTTCTCAGATCGTGCAGAATGCAGCTGCGACAGCAGTCATGGGCCTACCTAGGTATGCCCATGTTTCACCAACACTCCGCAGTCTGCATTGGTTGCCGATCAACTTCCGGTCACAATTCAAAGTGTTGGTTATGACCTTTAAAGCCCTTCATGGCACTGGACCAGAATATCTCTGAGACCGCCTGCTGCCGCACGAATCCCAGCGACCGATTAGGTCCCACAGAGTGGGCCTTCTCCAGGTCCCGTCAACTAAACAATGTCGGTTGGCGGGCCCCAGGGGAAGAGCCTTCTCTGTGGCGGCCCCGGCCCTCTGGAACCAACTCCCCCCGGAGATTAGAACTGCCCCTACTCTCCTTGCCTTTCGTAAGCTCCTTAAGACCCACCTGTGTCGTCAGGCATGGGGGAACAGAGACATCTCCCCCGGGCATATACAATTTATGAATGGTATGTGTGTATTTATGTGTGTTTAGAAAATGGGGTTTTTAAAATGTTTTTCGTAGAAATTTAGATTTGTTGTAAATTGTTTTTTCACTTTGTTGTGAGCCGCCCCGAGTCTGCGGAGAGGGGCAGCATACAAATCTAAATAAACATAAACATAAACAGTTATTGGGTGAGCAATTGGACTGCATTTAACCTATGCCTTGTGTGTACCAGAAAATCCCTTTGACATTTAAAAAGGGAGCTGTTTCTGTTTTTCTGTTTATAAAAACTTTTGGGTTTTCCTTTTATCGTGTGGTGTGTGTCTTCCTGGACTAATTACCCTGTAATTACAGGCGGTTGAAACACGCCAGGCAGAACACTTACGGTACAGCAAATGGGAGGAAGAAGCTCATTTCCGCTTCTTGATTGATAGGTTCTCCAAAGTTTCAGACAAGCCATTCCTTCTAGCGACCCGTCCTGTGATGTTCATTCTGCAGTGTTTCTAGGCGTGGTGGCCCTCAGACAGTTTGAGAAGCATATGTCCATGCTGTGCGTGCCTGATGTGATGTGAGCAGAGGTCTGGAGGGTACAGTCAAAAATGTCAAAAGTGGTGTGATCAAAACCCTGCCTGCTTTTTTTGAGATATACATTTTTCAAAAAAGAGAATTTTGATTGCACCATCAATTGATGCTTTTTTAAAAAAATAATCTTTATTTACATTAAAAGAAATACACAAGAAGGAAAAAGAAACCACAAAAAGGACATAAACGAAAACAAAACATGACCTATACAAACATATACTGTAAATAACATCATTCATAGTTACAATTGTATCTTGAACACTCAATGAGTTACACACTTGCCAATCTACTTGTTGGCATTGCTGCTTCAGCTATCTAATTTTACTTTTGTTTTATCAGCCTATTAATTTCACATTTACATTGGTATTTTCTATATTATTATCTGAATCTTGACCATTGTTAGTTTCACTCTTATCACCCAAATCATAAATCCAAAATTAATTGTCAAACAACAATTTTATTTTATATATCTAATAGATAAAAAGAAATAACAAGATTGCTGACAATTTTTCCTCCAATATACTTTATAATTTTGAAAAATTTGACTGCCTTGTAGATGTTTAAGATTTTAAACGTTTTTTTTTTTTAAATTGACCCAGTCATACCATCTACTCCAAGTTTGGTAAAATTCAGTATTGTCTTTTTGTTGAATTCCCAATGTCATGTTATTGACATACAGACGTGGTTGGTAAATCCACAGTAATTGAATTTAAACATGCCTGGGATAAACATATATCCATCCTAAGATAATGAATAGTTGTAAACACAACAGCAATGCTTAAAATCAATCATATATAAACTTTTCTTATCTTATTACTCACTTAATGGAGGCTCTTATCTCTCCCCATCTAAAATTTTCTATTAATTTTATACAACATTATCAACTCTTAAAAATCTAAATAAAAATTCTTACTCTCCATCTAACTATAAAAAGTTACATCAATGCAAAGAATAATAAAAATTTCCTTTATCTAAATTTTAATATTGTATCATATAGCTGATAAAAATTCTCTCTCTCTCTCTCTCTCTCTCTCTCTCTCTCTCTCTCTCTCTCTCTATATATATATATATATATATATATATATATATATCTTTAGTAAAAGAAATTATTCATAATCTATCACCTAATTCATAAAACAAAGTTCTATGTGTTTAAAACCTAAACGATAAGTAAATTTTGTGTTATATCATTATATAGGGCTACCACCATTTCTCATCTTTGCCATCTGGCTTCCAAAATTTAAATCAAATTCTCGGCAGCTCAATTTTTGCTACCGGTGCGATGACATCAGCTGTACTGGTAGGAACCCAATACTGATCCTGTGATTTGTGCTGCAGGGAAACACTTAATAGTAAATCTCGGGCAGTTGCTGAAACTACAGGTGCTCCCTGGTCTCTGACTACAATTGGGGCCCGAATGCCTGTTGCTAAGCAAGGTGGTTTATTAAGTGAGTCCATCTGATTTTATTAATAATAATAATAATAATAATAATAATAATAATAATAATAATTTATTGGATTTGTATGCCGCCCCTCTCCATAGACTCGGGGCGGCTAACAACAATGATACAACAACGTGTAACAAACCAATAATAAAAAACAACTAAAAACCCTTATTATAAAACCAAACATACACACAAACATACCATGCATAACTTGTAATGGCCTAGGGGGAAGGAATATCTCAACTTCCCCATGCCTGGCGGTATAAATGAGTCTTGAGTAGTTTACGAAAGACAGGGAGGGTGGGGGCAGTTCTAATCTCCTGGGGGGGGAGTTGGTTCCAGAGGGCCGGGGCCACCACAGAGAAGGCTCTTCCCCTTGGGCCCGCCAAACGACATTGTTTAGTCGACGGGACCCAGAGAAGGCCAACTCTGTGGGACCTTATTGGTCGCTGGGATTCGTACGGTAGCAGGCGGTTCCGGAGGTAATCTGGTCCAATGCCATGTAGGGCTTATTCCCGTTTTGCCAGGGTTGTTAAGGGAATCCCTGCAGTTTTTAAGTGAATCATGTTGTTGCTTGAGTCCAGCTTCTCCCATCAACTTTGCTTGTTGGAAGGCAGCTGGGAAGGTCGTAAATAGGGATCACATGATCCCAGGACAGTGCAACTGTCATAAGTACATGCCAGTTGCCCGGTACCTGAATTTTGATCACATGACTGTGAGGGCGATGTGACAATAGTTAAGTGTGAGGATTGATCATAAGCCACTCTTTTTCACTTCTGTTGTAGCTTTGAATGATTGGCAGACAAATAGTTGTACATCGAGGACTATCTGTATCACAACAGAGGAATGTATTGAGCAAGGATTTAAGTTTTTGTCTGGCTTAACTCCTCTTGGTCTCATGTTCATGATCTCTGTGTAATTTGGAAGCTTGCAATCATCATCATCATCATCATTTATTTATTGGATTTGTATGCCGCCCCTCTCCGTAGACTCGGGGCGGCTAACAACAATAATAAAAAACAGCATGTAAATCCAATACTAAAACAACTAAAAAACCCTTATTGTAAAACCAAACATACATACATACAAACAAACAAACAAACGAACATACCATGCATAAATTGTAAATGCCTAGGGGGAAAGAATATCTCAGTTCCCCCATGCCTGACGGCAGAGGTGGGTTTTAAGGAGCTTACAAAAGGCGAGGAGGGTGGGGGCAATTCTAATCTCTGCGGGGAGTTGGTTCCAGAGGGCCGGGGCCGCCACAGAGAAGGCTCTTCCCCATGGCCCTGCCAAACGACATTGTTTAGTTGATGGGACCCAGAGAAGATCCACTCTGTGGGACCTAACTGGTCATTGGGATTCGTGCAGCAGAAGGTGGTCCCTGAGATAATCTGGTCCGGTGCCATGAAGGGCTTTATAGGTCATAACCAACACTTTGAATTGTGACCAGAAACTGATCGGCAACCAATGCAGACTGAGGAGTGTTGGTGTAACATGGGCATACCTAGGGAAGCCCATGATTGCTCTCGCAGCTGCATTCTGCACGATCTGAAGTTTCCGAACACTTTTCAAAGGTAGCCCCATGTAGAGAGCGTTACAGTAGTTAAACCTCGAGGTGATGAGGGCATGAGTGACTGTGAGCAGTGACTCCCGGTCCAAATAGGGCCGCAACTGGTGCACCTGGCGAACCTGGGCAAATCATTATTATTAATTAGATTTGTATGCCGCCCTTCTCTGAAGACTTGGAGAATCAAAGTGTGTGTGTGTTACCAATGCCACCTATCTGGGTTATATGCGTGCAAACCGTAACAAATGGTCCTGTTTTTTTCTGCTAAAATAATTTTTATGTTCATGGACCAGCCACATTACTAATAACTTTCCAGCCTGGTCAAAAGTTTGATGTAATGCTATTATAAAGAATAATATTAATTGCTTATGATATCTATCTTTAATGTCATTGATAATCTTCATGTAATTTCTGAAATCAATTTAGAAGCCTAAATATCACCAGAACTCTGGGTGAAATGAAATTTCACCTTGTACGACAATCAGGGATTCAAATTGTGTGGATCTGGCAGGACAACTCTTATTTGTCAGCTTTAAGATATTAAACATTCTTACCAAATCAATCTATGATTTGTATATATTTTTCTCTTTTTCTTCCGTTCAGAGATAGACGATCCTTCGAGGCTGCCTAGAGAAGTCCCTGCAGGGGTTTTTTTTTTTGGCAAGCTTTTCCAGAAGTGATTTGCCATTGCTTCTTTTCTAGGGCTGGGAGGAAGTGGATGGCCCGAGATCATGCAGCTGGATTCTTGCCTAAAGTGGGACTAGAGCTCACCATTTCCTGGTTTTTAACTTGATACCTTAACCATTAGAATAGAGTAGAATAGAATAGAGAGTAGAGAATAGAGAGAGAGAATAGAGAGTGGAGTGGAGTGGAGTGGAGTGAACAGAACAGAACAGAATTCTTCTTGTCTAAAGTAAATGCTAAAAGTAAATACTAATACTAAAGTAAATACTAAATACCACTCTACTATGCCCTGGTCCGACCACACCTGGAGTACTGTATTCAGTTCTGGTCATCACACTTCAAAAGAGACATTGAAACTCTGGAGAAGGTGCAAGAAAGAGCAACCAAGATGATTAAGGGACTGGAAACCAAGACTTACAAAGAGAGACTGAGGGAACTGGGCATGGATAGCCTAGAGAAAACGAGGGCCAGAGCGGACATGATAGTAGTCTACAAGTATACGAGGGGATGTCACAGAGAGGAGGGGATCACTTTATTCTCCAGGGCACCAGAGGGCCGGACGAGGAACAACGGCTGGAAGCTGACCAAGGAGAGATTCAACATGGAGATAAGGAGGAACTTCCTGACGGTCAGAGCGATAAACCAATGGAACAACCTACCAGCGGACGTTGTGAACTCCAACACTCTGGACATTTTTAAGAGAAGATTGAACTGCCACTTGACTGGTGTGCTATAGGGTTCCTGCTTGGGCAGGGGGTTGAACTTGATGGCCTTTATGGTCCCTTTCAACTCTAACAATCAAGAAAGAAAGAAAGAAAGAAAGAAAGAAAGGAAGGAAGGAAGGAAGGAAGGAAGAAAGAAAGAAAGAAAGAAGTACTAGAAATCACAATTTCTCAGTTTTTAACTTGATGCCTTAACCATTAGAATAGAGAAGAGAGAAGAGAGAGAAGAGAGAGTAAAGTAGAATAGAATAGAATAGAATTATTTTATTGGCCAAGTGTGATTGGACACACAAGGAATTTGTCATTGGTGTATATGTTCTCAATGTACATAAAAGAAAGTTGTTATGTACACTGAGAATATATGTATATTATATACTGTACACATTAGCTCAGAGGTTGGCTTTCATTTGTACCTTCAAAAAGTTTTAAATCCTCAATAATTTTTTTAAAAAAAATCAGATTAGGAAGTTTTGCGTAAGCAAATTCCAATGAAGAAGATGTGGGAATAATTCAGCATAAGATCCCTTCAACACCCTATCTTCTTTTAATCCTAATCTAGTCTCAATTCATCCTGAGGCCAATCCTGCTAAATTTGAATATGAATTAAGAACTAATGTGCTTTCAATAACTAAAAAATAAAGGTGATCATCAAGGGAATTAATAGAAAATTAAGTTTTTTTTAGGTTAAGCCAAACTATTTCAAGTGGTACACAGCTGGTCCTTACTTTATAATCATTCATTCAGCGATTGCTTGAAGTTACAAGAGCTCTGAAAAAAGTGATTTATGGCTGTTTTTCACACGTATGACTGCTGCATGGTCACATGATCAAAATTCATCTACTTGGCCACTATTCATATTTATGACAGTTGTGGTGACCTGGGGTTATGTGATCATCTTTTTTGTGACTTTCCCACAAGCAAAGTCATATGCTGCAACATCCTGCCTGTCGGTGGCTACTTCAGCTTCAACCACAACAACACAGGAGCACACAACAGATTTAAACTTAATATTAACTGCCCCAAACTTGACTGTAAAAAATACGACTTCAGTAACCGAGTTGTCGAAGCGTGGAACTCATTACCGGACTCCATAGTGTCATCCCCAAACCCCCAACACTTTACCCTTAGATTATCCACGGTTGACCTATCCAGATTCCTAAGAGGTCAGTAAGGGGTGAGTACAAGTGCACTAGAGTGCCTTCCGTCCCCTGTCCTATTGCTCTCCTATATCTCCTATACCTTTCTTCTATTCCTATATCTCTTCTTCTATTCTTTCATTGATATGTTCTATTACTATACCTTCTTTTCTATTATTTCTTAGATATATTTTACTATGAGTTTCTCCTCTATAACCTTCATTATGTATTTTACTATGTGTATATCCACTAAAACCCTCATTGTGTATTTGGACAAAATCAATCAATCAATCAATCAATCAATCAATCAATCAATCAATTAATAAAATAAAGTCAATGGGAAAGACAGATACACTTAACAATCGGGTCACTAACTTAATCAACTTTAATTCAATTCAATTCAATTTATTAGATTTGTATGCCGCCCCTCTCTGAAGACTCGGGGTGGCTCACAACAATAATAAAAACAATATAACAGTAAACAAATCTAATATTAAAAGAAAAGATATATAAAACCCCAACAATTAAAACCATACAACACATACATACCAAACATAAAATATAAAAGCCTGGGGGAGGTGTCTCAATTCCCCCATGCCTGGCAATATAGGTTGGTCTTAAGTAATTTGCGAAAGACAAGGAGGGTGGGGGCTGTTCTAATCTCCGGGGGGAGTTGATTCCAGAGGGCTGGGGCCACCACAGAGAAGGCTCTTCCCCTGGGGCCCGCCAAACGACATTGTTTAGTCGACGGGACCCGGAGAAGGCCAACTCTGTGGGTTTCATTTAATAATGGTGGCAAGGAAGATCCTAAAACAGAGCAAAACTCATTAAGTAACTGTCTTGCTTAGCAATGGAAATCAATTTAGAATCCTAAATATCACCAGAACTCTGGGTGAAATGAAATTTCACCTTTGTACGACAATCAGGGATTCAAATTGTGTGAATCTGGCAGGACAACTCTTGTTTGTCAGCTTTAAGATATTAGCAATGGAAATTTGAAATTCAATAGTGGCCATCAGTCAAGGATTACCTGTACCTTTATAATATATAAGTGACAGCCACAATTCTCTTGGTACCTATAAGCAGGTGTTACCCCCTCTGAGAGTTGTTTTTACCCCCAAGAGAAACTGTCTTAAGTTGTTGTCAGATTCATGACGCGCATTTTCCGATTGCAAACATCCCCCATTGCCTTGTCTTCAAGCAGTCAGCAGGAAAATCACACAAACACATACACACACACCTAACAACCCATCAACAACTTTTCATTTTAATTTCAAGGTCTTCGGAAGGGCTGGCCTGGTGCCACCTCTCCCAAATCCAGACTTAAGAGCCCATCTTCCGAACCCGGCTCGCACCTAGCCAAAGTGTGAATTATCTTGCGGCATTGCAGAGAGCCCCCCTGGAGAGATGACCGAACTGCGGTTGAAACCACGTGGCGTCATGGAGAAATGAAATTCATTGGGGAAGATGAAGCCCCCTGGGCTTCCCTGGCCGGGCTTTTAATGGCAAGATAAATAAATAAACGCCACTCCCTTTTCTTCCTCCCTCCCCCTCTGTGTCTCTCCCTGATGCTGCACCAGTCTGTCTGCAGAGTATTTCTCTGGCCGGCTTCCAAATCTTCCTTCTTTTGGAAAGCTCAGCTGCTGAATCTATTAGGGACAACTTTATTTTATTTTATTTTTATTTATTTATTTTGTCCAATACACAATGAGGGTTTTAGTGGGTATATATCTATATACACATAGTAAAATACATGATGAAGGTGATTAGATTAGATTAGATTTATTGGATTTATATGCCGCCCCTCTCCGCAAACTCGGGGCGGCTCACAACAATAATAAAAACAGTACATAATAACAAATCCAATGCCCACCAATCTAATTACAGTTTAAAATTAATAAATTCATAAAACAATCCCAATGTATATAAAAACAGACACACAGTCAATCAATCAATGGCAAAACAACATGGGCAAGGGGGAGATGTTTAATTCCCCCATGCCTGACGGCAGAGGTGGGTCTTAAGGAGTTTACGAAAGGCAGGGAGGGTGGGGGCAATCCTAATCTCAGGGGGGAGCTGGTTCCAGAGGGTCGGGGCCCCCACAGAGAAGGCTCTTCCCCTGGGTCCTGCCAGACGGCATTGTTTGGTTGACGGGACCCGGAGAAGGCCAACTCTGTGGGACCTAACCGGTCGCTGGGATTCGTGCGGCAGAAGGCGGTCCCGAAGATATTCTGGTCCGATGCCATGAAGGGCTTTGTAGGTCATAACCAACATTTTGAATTGTGACCGGAAACTGATCGGCAACCAATGCAGATTGCGGAGTGTTGGAGTGATATGGGCATACTTAGAGACGCCCATAATTGCTTTCGCAGCTGCATTCTGCATGATCTGAAGTTTCCGAACACTTTTCAAAGGTAGCCCCATGTAGAGAGCGTTACAGTAGTCGAGCCTCAAGGTGATGAGGGCATGAGTGACTGTGAGCAATGACTCCCGGTCCAAATAGGGCCGCAACTGGCGCACCAGGCGAACCTGGGCAAACGCCCCCCTCGCCACAGCTGAAAGGTGTTTCTCTAATGTGAGCTGTGGATCGAGGAGGATGCCCAAGTTTCGGACAGATAGAATTGATAGAGGAGATACTCATAGTAAAATATATCTAAGAAACAGAATATCCTACGAAAATAGACTAACAATCCTAGGCCTCGAAAGCCTAGTACTACGACGCCTAAAACACGATCTGAGCATTGCCCACCAGATCATATGCTGCAATGTCTTACCAGTCAATGACTACTTCAGCTTCAACCGCAACAACACAAGAGCACGCAACAGATTCAAACTTAATATGAACCGCGCTCAATTGTGTCAACCCCTAACCCCCAACACTTCTCCCTTAGACTCTCCACGATTGACCTCTCCAGGTTCCTAAGAGGCCAGTAAGGGGCGTACATAAGTGCACTAGTGTGCCTTTCCTCCCCTGTCTAATTGTCTTTCCTTTCTTTCACCTATCTTATATATTCTCTTCCTTTCATATATCCTCTCCTCTAAGTTCACCTTCACCCTCTTTTTATATTATCACATGTCTATTTTCTTCCTATGTATTTATTTATTGGACAAATGAATAAATTAAAAAAAATAAAAATATAGCAATAGAACATATCAATGAAAGAATAGAAGAAGATATATAGGAATAGAAGAAAGGTATAGGAGATATAGGAGAGCAATAGGACAGGGGACGGAAGGCACTCTAGTGCACTTGTACTCGCCCCTTACTGACCTCTTAGGAATCTGGATAGGTCAACCGTGGATAATCTAAGGGTAAAGTGTTGGGGGTTTGGGGATGACACTATGGAGTCCGGTAATGAGTTCCACGCTTCGACAACTCGGTTACTGAAGTCATATTTTTTACAGTCAAGTTTGGAGCGGTTAATATTAAGTTTAAATCTGTTGTGTGCTCTTGTGTTGTTGTGGTTGAAGCTGAAGTAGTCGCCGACAGGCAGGACATTGCAGCATATGATCTTGTGGGCAATGCTTAGATCTTGTTTAAGGCGTCTTAGTTCTAAACTTTCTAGGCCCAGGATTGAAAGTCTAGTCTCCTAGGGTATTCTATTTCGAGTGGAGGAGGGAAAGGCTCTTCTGGTGAAGTATCTTTGGACTTGTCCTGCACCAAAATCCCAGCTGACTCCTGGATGGATTTCCTGGAGAGGACAGACCGCAGATGATAGGAAGGGGGAAAAAAACCCAAAACCCAGAAGGGTCTCTAGACAGATTTTGGGAAAGGTGGAAGGAAGGGGGAAGGCTGACCAAGGACCAAGGTGGGATAAAACTGAGAGGGAATTGATGTCCGGTGGTCCGAAGAAGTAGTAGGACCCTAAATTGGTGGTTAAGTTTTCTGTAAACAGTTCATCTCGGAGCCAGCTCTGGGAAGAACTCGAGCATCCTGCTTTCTGCCTATTCCTAACTCTGGCAGCGGATTTAAGAAGCTGAGCTTGCTTATGCAGTATCCCGTTTCCATGGCAACCTTCCCCCCCCCTCCATCCTCTGCATTGGAGTTTGCATTATTCAACCGCAGTCCCAAGCAGCTGCAGCTTGCCCTCAATCTTGTCTTTTAGCACTTGGAGGTTTCTCCCGACTTTCTTATTTATTAATTAGTCATTCATCAAATTCATAGAGCCGCGTCCCCCCCCCCCCAAAAAAAAAAATGGGTGGCAATAATTATCTAGGCTGCAGTTAGATTATGAAATGGGACAATGTCTCTCTCTTTCTCTCACTCTTTTTTTGAATGAAGCAAAGGCAGCAAGGCTCGGGTGGGGTTGAAATGAGAGGTTCTGGAAGGGGGCTGAGGACTTCCTAGTTTTCCCTGCAAGAACAGTAAACCAGCATTGGTTTAACTTCCAAAGCTCGTGACGAAGGGTGCAGGTTGGTGGGTTTGAGAGATTCTCTGGCTTTCATTTTGGCAATGACCTTTAAAGCCCTACGTGGCATTGGGCCAGAATATATCCGGAACCGCCTGCTACCGCACGAATCCCAGCGGCCGATAAGGTCCCACAGAGTTGGCCTTCTCCGGGTCCCGTCGACCAAACAATGTCATTTGGCGGGCCCCAGGGGAAGAGCCTTCTCTGTGGTGGCCCCGGCCCTCTGGAATCAATTCCCCCCAGAAATTAGAACGGCCCCCACCCTCCTTGTCTTTCGCAAACTATTCAAGACCTACCTTTGTCGCCAGGCATGGGGGAGTTAGGATATTCCTTCCCCTAGGCCATTACAAGTTATGTATGGTATGTTTGTTTGTGTGTATGTTTGGTTTTTACAATTAGGGTTTTTAGTTGTTTTATTAAATTGGATTGTTACATGTTGTTTTTACCATTGTTGTTAGCCGCCCCGAGTCTGCGGAGAGGGGCGGCATAGAAATCCAATAAATAAATAAATAAATAAATAAATGTATTTTAAATTTGACTTTATAACAGTTCGTTTAGTGATGTTCAAAGTGACAGCGCTGAAAAAAACCCTGTGGCTTATGACCATTTTTCACACTTAACGACTGTCGCACCATGCCCATGGGAACATGATTAAACATGGGACACTTGGCAACTGGTTCATACCTATGAGGGTCGCAACATCCTGAGGTCATGCGATTTTCCCCTTTTGTGACATTTTGAGAAGCAAAATCAATACAGTGATGCCTCGTCTTACAAACTTAATTGGTTCTGGGACGAGGTTTGTAAGGTGAAAAGTTTGTAAGACGAAGATGTTTCCCATAGGAATCAATGGAAAAGCGATTAATGCGTGCAAGCCCAAAACTCACCCCTTTTGCCAGCCGGAGCGCTTGTTTTTGAGCTGCTGGGATTCCCCTGAGGCTCCCCTCCATGGGAAAGGCCACCTCCGGACTTCCGTGTTTTTGTGATGCTGCAGGGGAATCCCAGCGGGGGAACCTCAGCGAAATTGCAGCATCGCAAAAACATGGAAGTCCTCGAAACCCCACCTCCGGACTTCCATTTTTTTGTGATGCTGAGAATTCGCTGAGGCTCCCCTCGCTGGGAAACCCCACCTCCGGACTTCTGTTGCCAGCGAAGCGCCCGTTTTTGCGCTGCTGGGATTCCCCTGCAGCATCGCAAAAACACGGAAGTCTGGAGGTGGTGTTTCCCATGGAGGGGAGCCTCAGGGAAATCCCAGCAGCGCAAGAATGGGCGCTTCGCTGGTAACAGAAGTCCGGAGGTGGGGCATCCCAGCAGCGGCGGCTTGGGTTTGTAAGGTGAAAATAGTTTGGAAGAAGAGGCAAAAAAATATTAAACCCCTGGGTCCACATTTTACCCACCTCGGAAGGATGGAAGGTTGAGTCAACCTTGAGCCTGGTGAGATTTGAACTGCTGAACTACAACTAGCCGTTAGCTGAAGTAGCCTGCAATGCTGCACTCTAACCACTGTGCCATTCTGGCTCTCTCATGGCTAAGGTGAAGATTTCTCTTAGTTTGGATGAGAGAGGGGAAAAAGCTGTTTGTACTGTGAGATGCAAGAATTCCAAGAAGGGAGAAGAATTTTAGTGGTTTATGAGGATTATATCTGAAATGTTATGAATGGGGCAAGGATAAGCCTGGTGGTGAGAAGACAGACAGAAAGCCCTTGGAGGCAAGGCTGGACGTCTGGAGGGTGTTTTGGCCAAGAAACCTTTGATTAAATGTCAAGAATGTTCTTTTCTATGCCCTTATATAGGGATGGAAGAAAAATGTTGGCAAAATGAGTTAAAAATTGTAGGAGTTCAGAGGGAAGGGGTGGTCAATGAGGCTCCTTTGCCCAGAAGAAAATGGTTACAAGGAATAGGATGGAATTGGAGGAATGGAATGGAATGGAATAGAATAGAATAATGGAGTTGGAAGGGACCTTGGAGGTCTTCTAGTCCAACCCCCTGCTTAGGCAGGAAACCCTACACTGCTTCAGACAAATGGTCATCCAACATCTTCTTTAAAACTTCCAGTGTTGGAGCATTCACAACTTCGGAAGGCTAGCTGTTCCACAGATTATTTGTTCTAACTATCAGGAAATTTCTCCTTAGTTCTAAGTTGCTTCTCTCCTTGATTAGTTTCCTTCCATATGTTGCTTCTTGTCCTACCCTCAGGTACTTTGGAGAATAGCTTGACTCCTTCGTCTTTGTGGCAACCCCTGAGATATTGGAACACTGCTATCATGTCTCCCCTGGTCCTTCTTTTCATTAAACTGGACATCCCCAGTTCCAGCAACGGTTCTTCATTTTTGTTTTAGCCTCCAGACCCCTAATCATCTTTGTTGCTCTTCTCTGCACTCTTTCATGAGTCTCAACATCTTTTTTACATCATGGCCTCTATGTGAGCCAAAATCAGCTGGCCAGCGCACATAAGCAGGTTGCAGATATCGTTCCATGTGCCACCTGTGGCACCCATGCCATAGGTTCGCCATCACTGACCTAGTAGCTGAATGGACAAGCTATGTTTAGGTAGTTAGAAGGGGGAGAGCGGGAAGAGGAGGAGGGGGCTAGCTTAGGATTCACTTTATGGTGTAAACTCAGAAAATTAGTTGTAATTCAAAAATAGGTTAATTGCATGGTGAGGGTGCAAGTCCCCCAATGGATACAGATGTCAGAAGATGACTTTTAGATTAGAAATATTTATAGCAACCTCTGGCTTCCTTTCCTCAGCTTGGTTGCTTTGAAATGCATGACATAAAGATTGTGGGATTTGGGTGAAAAGGGCAGCAAAAGGAGATTTTTGTGTTTTGAGATATAGCAATGATTTGTTTTTCTCCCCTCCAATTCTTTCATTTGTTTTGGGTGTGGGGGCAGGGGGGGTGGTTCCCCCTTCTTTTCCAGCAACTTTGCAGGGTTATTCCAAGGGACCCAAGGGAAAGTTGCAGTGAAAATGGATGGATGGATGGATGGATGGATGGACGGACAGACCAACAGACCACCGAACGAACGACTGACAGACAGATAGATAGACAGAGAGAGAGATAGATGATGGGAGAGAGATGGATGGATGGATGGATGGATGGACAGACAGACCAACAGACCACTGACCGACCGACCGACTGACTGAGGGACAGATAGATAGACAGAGAGATAGATGATGGGAGATAGATAGATAGATAGATAGATGGATGGATGGATGGATGGAGATAGATATATGATAGATAGCTAGACAGACACAGACAGACAGACAAACAGACCCTGTTTCCTCCCAAATAAGACATCCCCTGATAATAAGCCCAATTGAGTTTTTGAGTGCATGACAATAAGGCTGGGTTCAAAAATTTCAGGGTTCAAAAAAATATAAGACAGGGTCTTATTTTCAGGGAAACACGGTAGACAGCTAGGCAGGCAGGCAGATGATAGATAGATATCGGATTGGACTCTCTGAATGACTTTGAGCCACTCATTTGTTTCCAGCGCGGTGTGTTTGCAGGATTGCTACAAGGATTACCGTAAATGAGGAGAGATTCCCCATGCATAAAATTTCATAATAAATAATAAATGTAATTTCTTTATTTGGAGTATATCATGTTATAATGACCCAGTTGTTGCTTGTTAACCAGGATGTAGGGTTAAGCATGTTATCTAAACCCAGTTAGTGCGATGGGAAACCAGCCCATTGTAGGTCATTTGGCCAGGTCAGAACAGCCCTCCCGGGCTCTGTTTTGGCTAGCAGAGGGCTGCTGGAGGATCCCCCCCATCCCTGCCCGGGCCACTACAGGTGCCTCCTGACATGAGTGATGTCAAACCCACCTTAGCCATGCCCATCTGCCCACCCCCCATGAAGTCAAACTCAACCCTGATACAGCCCTCAATGAAACTGAGTTTGAAACTGTTCTGTCGGGCTCTCTAGTAGAATTCTCCCAAAAATTCACAGGTACAAATTTCAGACACACATACGTTTGAAAATTCAAAACAATGTTCTTTATAAAGAAAATTCACTTAAACCAAGCCCTCTTTTGGTATAGCAAAGAGTACTGGTCTCCAAACAAACTGGTAATGTGTACAAGTCCCTTATCAGTTCTGTGATACTTAGCTTGCAGCTGTGAGGCAATTCACAGTCCTTCTTCTTTCACAAAGTGAAACACACTTTGCCCTGGTTTAGTTTCAAAGCAGGGAAAAATCAGCACACAAAAGGTCAAAGTCAGTAAAGCAGGCACGAAACACAAAGATCAGATAATCCTCCACAATGGCCAACCCCACAGGCTGCACAGGCCCCACCCAACCACAGGTGGCCTCATTTTCTTTGATAATAATCTCTCAGTTGTTGTTGCCTATGCATCGCTCTCTGCATGCGTGGCTGTATCATTAACTCTTGTTCTGAATCCAAGGAGGAGCTAGATAATTGATCTCCTTCTGAGCTGTCTGCCACACTCTCCTCCTCCCTGTCACTCATGTCTTCTTGGTCAGAGGAGCCTTCATCATCAGATTCCACCGGGGGCAAAACAGGCCTGCAGCATGTGGATGTCTCCCCCACATCCTCAGTCCTTGGGGCAGGAGCTGGGACAGAGCTAACCACAACAGAAACCCACCCTCTCTACCCTCCCAGAAGCTCCTGGCTGGCTCTACATTTAGACAGGGGGTATTTTAGCTGACCACCACCATTAAGTGGGTGTCAAATGGCTAAACACTTAATTGTTTTTCTTTCTTGCTCTCAAAAGGAGGCAGCATTTGCATGCTCAGATGACAAAATGCTCAGAAATGAAAAAAAGTCTTCTAAAAAGCGCCCTTTCCCCAGGGGCCAAAGAGGTACCAACCTAATTTGGTTTTGACCTTGGAGGTTTATCTATTCAGGATTTGGTTCTCTGTAGCAATAGCCTAAGCTGGATATTTCACTCAACGAATGGTATTAAATCCAGGACTGTTTGTACTGCTTTGATCAAAGCTCGCAGCCCTTCCAATTTAATTCTGTTCCTGTTTTTAAGTTCAGTTCCATGAGGTCCTAATTGGGGTTTTCAGATGCCAGTCCTTGGGAAACAGGCTGGCTGTTTTCATGCAAAGACGGACGTCTTGGGAGAACCCTAAAGAGGGGGGTTTCTATGTAAATGCCACCCCCTTCCCCGCTGCAACCACCAGCAATTCAAAAAGAAGATTTTGTTCTTTGATTGCAGAGTTGCAAATAGGGTTAAAATTGCAGAAAAATCTCAAGTGCAAAGATGTCTGAAGATGTCTAGAGTTATTCGGCACTGCAATATGTTCACCAAAGGTGCCATTTCTCTAGGACAGTGTTTCCCAACCTCGGCAACTTGAAGATATTTGGACTTCAACTCCCAGAATTCCCCAGCCAGCATTCGCTGGCAATTCTGGGAGTTGAAGTCCAAATATCTTCAAGTTGCCAAGGTTGGGAAACACTGCTCTAGGATGTTGGCCAACTTTTTCTAACTTCATTGCAGATTTCCAAAAAACTGATTTTATTAGCCTCATTCAGCAAGTCACTTGCAATTGACTTTTAAAGATCACACTAAAGGGGGGGGGGAATGACCCAACCTTCAACAAGATGAAAACTATCTACTGTAAGCTCACCAGCAGCAGCCACTAGATTTTTAACTGACTTAATAGTAATCGCATTGAGATTTACAGTGGTACCTCTACTTACGAACTTAATTCATTCCGTGACCAGGTTCTTAAGTAGAAAAGTTTGTAAGAAGAAGCAATTTTTCCCATAGGAATCAATGTAAAAGCAAATAAGGTGTGTGATTAGGGAAACCACAGGGAGGGTAGAGGCCCTGTTTCCTCCCAGGAGATTCCTAGAGAGGCCGCACGGAGGCTTCTCCCTATCTTTTCCGCCACTGTTTCCTCCCAGGAGATTCCTAGAGAGGCACCATGGAGGCTTCTCCCTGCCTTTTTTGGCCCTGTTTCCTCCCAGGAGATTCCTAGAGAGGCCCCATGGAGGCTTCTCCCTGCCTTTTTTGGCCCTGTTTCCTCCCAGGAGATTCCTAGAGAGGCACCACGGAGGCTTCTCCCTGCCTTTTTTGGCCCTGTTTCCTCCCAGGAGATTCCTAGAGAGGCACCACGGAGACTTCTCCCTGCCTTTTTTGGCCCTGTTTCCTCCCAGGAGATTCCTAGAGAGGCCCCACGGAGGCTTCTCTCCACCTTTTCCAGACCTGTTTCTTCCCAGAGGATTCCTAGAGAGGCCCCAGGGAGGCTTCTCCCTGCCTTTTCCGGTTACAGTTTTGGAGGCTCCGGTTTGTAAGTGGAAAATGATTATTGAGAAGAGGCAAAAAAATCTTGAACACCTGGTTCTTATCTAGAAATGTTTGTAACTAGAGGCATTCGTAGGTAGAGGTACCACTGTATATGCCACTCCATTGTGCTTTACAGCAGTCTCTGAGCTGCTGTGAGTCTGCAGAGCTGCTGTAAGTTTGCAGAGTCAGTTTGTTGCCCCCAATTCTAAAGCCTATTGCCTCTAATTCTGGGAAATTAGAGAACTTAATTTTGAAACATTGTACAGTGGTTCATATTTGGATGGATAACCAACATAACTGGGTTTCAACAGGTTGGTTGAATTTCTGACATTTATACCCTCGAAAATGTCCAGAGAAACTTCACCAGAAGAACTCTTCACTCCTCTACCCGTAGCAGAACACCCTACGAGACTAGACTTAGAATCCTGGGTCTAGAAAGCTTAGAACTAAGAAGCCTCAAACATTTTATTTATTTATTATTTATTATTTAGATTTGTATGCCGCCCCTCTCCGAAGACTCGATCTAAGTATTGCCCACAAGATCATATGCTGCAATGTCCTGCCTTTCAAAAACTACTTCAGCTTCAACCACAACAACACAAGAGCCCACAACAGATACAAGCTTAATATTAACCACTCCAAACTTGACTGTAAAAAATACGACTTTAGTAATCGAGTTGTTGAAGCGTGGTATTCACTACCGGACTCTGTAGTATCATCCCCTAACCCCCAACACTTTACCCTTAGACTATCCACGGTTGACCTCACCAAGTTCCTAAGAGGTCAGTAAGGGGCATACATAAGTGCACCAGAATGCCTACCGTTCCCTGTCCTGTTGTCTCTCCTATATCTCCTATATCCTCTTCTATCCCTATATCTTTTTCTGCTATTCTCTCATTTCACTCCTTTATTTTCTCCTCTATTCCCCCTTTAATACATTCTACCTGATTATATCCTCTATAACCCTCATTGTGTATTATTGTGTATTGGACAAAACAAATAAACAAAAAATAAATAAATAAAACCTAGGATTGATTTGCATGGCTTGCAAATCTTGATTAATTTGAACCTTGGGACGATTTTACAATACTAGCCCAGTGTTCTTAATCAGCTTCTAATTTAATGATCAGCGTGAATCTAGCAGGGGGATAAATTAGTCAAAATCATTATGTGAACTTATTCATGGAATAGGTTTAATATTCCCGGGGAATGTAGAACTGCAGCAAGTAACCCCGCCTTTATTTATTTATTAAACAAATTGATAATAATAATAATAATAATAATAATTATTATTATTATTATTATTATTTATTAGATTTGTATGCCGCCCCTCTCCGAAGACTTAACTGCCCGACTCGTATACAGTAACACACACATCTCTCACACACAAGAGGTTAAACCTATTTGAGGACTTACATTTTGACCTTTTACGTTCCCAACTTCCCACTCTGTTATGTGGTGAGAAAACTGCTGTTGGTTTTTGACAATCACAGTCAGATGTTTAGCGCGGGAGCTTCCTAGATTCAACAATACTGTTGACCCAGCTCAGAGGTTCCACTGTGAAATCTTGTTTAGCTCCTTTGATCAAATGGATGCATTGGATGGCATGGCAGAGGTGTTAAAAGAATTTGATGCATTGTATTATGTATTATGCATAATATGCATTATATTATATGTATTATGTATCATTTTAAGAAATTTATTTATTTATATATCAAAAGGCCACGCATCCTATGAGAATATCTAAGACTACCAGATATTGACCGCACCCGTTAGTTTTGGGGAAATGGCTGCTTTTGGTCTGTTGTATTGTGTTTGCTCATTCTTTTTATATGGAGATTAGCCATATTTCTCCAGTCCAGAGAGTAATGGAGCCTTGCTGATAGATGAATGGATTGAATGATGAATGAAGTTAAATATTGCAATAGTGTTGCCCTAAGGACAGAGCTGCAATTTGGATCTATCAACAGGTTAGGAGTATGTGCTTTGTTTTACTTCTGGGAACCAAGAAAATTGAAGAGATACCAGAAATGAATGAACCCATTCATTCATTCATTCATTCATTCATTCATTCATTCATTCATTTGATTTGTATGCTGCCCCCCTCCATAGACTCGGGGCGGCTAACAGCAATAATAAAAACAGCATATAACAAATCTAATATTTAAAATAACTAAAAAAACCTTATTAAAAACCAAACAAACACACACACAAACATACCATGTATAAATTGTATAGGCCTAGGGGGAAAGGATATCTCAGTTCCCCCATGCCTGAGGACAGAGGTGGGTTTTAAGGAGCTTACGAAAGGCGAGGAGGGTGGGGGCAATTCTGATCTCTGGGGGGAGCTGGTTCTAGAGGGCCCGGGCCGCCACAGAGAAGGCTCTTCCCCTGGGTCCCGCCAATCAACATTGTTTAGTTGATGGGACCTGGAGAAGGCCAACTCTGTGGGACCTAACTGGTCGCTGGGATTCGTGCGGCAGAAGGCAGTCCCGGAGATATTCTGGTCCGGTGCCATGAAGGGCTTTATAGGTCATAACCAACACTTTGAATCGTGACCAGAAACTGATCGGCAACCAATGCAGACTGCGGAGTGTTGGTGTAACATGGGCATATTTAGGGAAGCCCATGATTGCTCTCAGCAGCTGCATTCTGCACATCTGAAGATATGATTAACTCTGGTGCCACCTAGCCGCTAACCGATGCAAAGCAGGTGAAGGGACCCAGAAAAATGATGTTTAAGCCAAGGTTTATAGCAAAGTATAAGGAATGACTTTGCCCAATCAATACTCAACCAAAACAAAATTATTGAAATCAAATATTCAGCGGATTTGCCTGGTCACTGTATTTTGACTCTCTGCTCTCTTTACTCCTCAGAGACCAGCCAGCCTGTCGACCCCTTCACTTATGGTGAGTAGTGGTAACTGAAAGGTTGCGGTATTAGTCCACATGGGTGAAAGGAAGTTTGGAGTGACTTTCTTCAAGAAATAAAGAAATGTGGTATGGCTTGAGATGATGGGTGGACAATCCAGAATGTTCCTGGTAGGAATATGGTGGAATGGTTACAAACATCTGACTTTTTTTTTAAAAAAAGTTTTATTGATTTTCTATTGTTTACATTTGGTTAGTGCTTGACATACATTGTGTTATCTGGCTTATTTTATTTGCTTAGCTGTAAAAATTACATTCTTATTCTCCCCTTCTTTTTTCCAACCATTGGTTGAATAAGTTCCAGGTTTGATAATAATTCTGTGTCTTCCTTTCTGTTTAATCTTCAATGTGAGTTTGTCCATTTCTACACTGTCCAGTATCTTTCTAATTACCTCTTTGTCTCGTGGTGTTTCTTCATGTTTCCAATATTGTGCAAATACACTGCTCAAAAAATAAAATAAAGGGAACACTTAAACAACACAATATAACTCCAAGTCAATCAAACTTCTGTGAAATCAAACTGTCCACTTAGGAAGCAACACTGATTGACAATCAATTTCACATGCTGTTGTGCACATTCAACTTTGTACAGAACAAAGTATTCAATGAGAATATTTCATTCATTCAGATCTAGGATGTGTTATTTAAGTGTTCCCTTCATTTTTTTTTGAGCAGTATAGAATCCTCACTGCAGTTAATACATGCATACTGTTAAATAAAATAAAATAAATGGAACACTCAACACATCCTAGATGTAGGGGCACAATCTGAGGTTAGTTGGGGAAAAGATTAGAAGTAACTTGAGAAAATATTATTTTACTGAAAGAGTAGTCGATGCTTGGAACAAACTTCCAGCAGACGTTGTTGGTAAATCCACAGTGACTGAATTTAAATATCCTTGGGATAAACATATATCCATCCTAAGATAAAATAGGATTTAGGGGTAGTGATTTCTGACAGTTTCAAAATGGGTGAGCAGTGTGGTCGGGCAGTAGGAAAAGCAAGTAGGATGCTTGGCTGCATAGCTAGAGGTATAACAAGCAGGAAGAGGGAGATTGTGATCCCCTTATATAGAACGCTGGTGAGACCACATTTGGAATACTGTGTTCAGTTCTGGAGATCTCACCTAGAAAAAGATATTGATTAAATTGAACGGGTCCAAAGACGGGCTACAAGAATGGTGGAAGGTCTTGAGCATAAAACATATCAGGAAAGACTTAATGAACTCCATCTGTATAGTCTGGAGGACAGAAGGAAAAGGGGGGACATGATCGAAACATTTAAATATGTTAAAGGGTTAAATAAGGTTCAGGAGGGAAGTGTTTTTAATAGGAAAGTGAACACAAGAACAAGGGGACACAATCTGAAGTTAGTTGGGGGAAGGATCAAAAGCAACGTGAGAAAATATTATTTTACTGAAAGAGTAGTAGATGCTTGGAACAAACTTCCAGCAGACGTGGTTGGTAAATCCACAGTAACTGAATTTAAACATGCTTGGGATAAACATAGATCCATCCTAAGATAAAATACAGAAAATAGTATAAGGGCAGACTAGATGGACCATGAGGTCTTTTTTTGATGTCAATCTTCTATGTTTCTATGAAGGAATGAAATATTCTCGTTGAATACTTGAAGTTATATTCTGTTGTTTAAGTGTTCCCTTTTTTTTTTGAGCAGTGTATACACCTTGTTTATAATTTTTTTTGTGGTGTTATATCTAATAGAAAAAAAGTTCAGGTTTCAAATTTATAGGTGTGTCCTATCAACTTTTCACAAACACCTATCTCTTGAACCTTCTAATTTTCCCTTACAGACTATGATACACTGCGTTTGGTGGGGATGATTCTGGCCAGCATCATGTTTGTGATGGGAATCTTGATAGCACTGAGTGAGTCACCTCTTTTTGATATCTGCATCTTTTATGCATGCTTGGATCTGACTTTGCTTTGGTTAGTTTTTAATGCTTTATTATATACACAAAGACATTACAAAAGTTACAGACATACATTGATAGAAAGCACAGTTCCTATTTAGGTTATAGCTCAAGATAAGGCTACATCCCCTGCCCCCAGTGACCAGTTAGGTCCCACAGAGTTGGCCTTCTCCGGGTCCCGTCGACTAAACAATGTCGTCTGGCGGGGCCCAGGGGGAGAGGCTTCTCCGTGGCGGCCCCGACCCTCTGGAACCAGCTCCTTCCGGAGATTAGGATTGCCCCCACCCTCCTTGCCTTTTGAAAACCTCTGCCATCAGGCATGGGGGTAATGAGCCATCTCCCCTGGCCTATATAGTTTTGCATGGTATGTTTGTGTGAATGTATTGTTTTAAATAAGGGTTTTTAGATATTTTAATTATTAGATTTGCCATTGTATATTGTTTTTTATTATTGCTGTGAGCCGCCCCGAGTCTGCGGAGAGGGGCGGCATACAACTCTAATAAATTGAAATTGAAATGTCATTTAGTTTAAACGTTTCTGATACATTTTTTATTTATTTTAATTTTTTTCCATATATTTCTAATTTCTGCTCTACATTTTATCCTATTTTAGCTATTCCTTTTATGAAATTTTATATGACATGTTCAATCTTCAGTTTCCATATACATTTATTTACATTATCTTTTACATTATATAAAATTACACACACACACACATACACATCCTTATCACTCATTTCATGATTCTGAGTTCCTATTTTTTAATTAGTCATAAAACCTGTTGCTTGGATCTGACTTTGATTGGCTCCTAGAAATCCCATCCTGAGTTCCCCTCTCTTACTCCTAACTCCTGGATTCCTTGCAAAAAAACCCCCTAATTTGTATATGTGCATGTGACAGCTCACATTAGAGAAACATTTTTCAGCTGTGGCGAGGGGGACGTTTGCCCAGGTTCGCCTGGTGCACCAGTTGCGGCTCTATTTGGACCGGGAGTCACTGCTCACAGTCACTCATGCCCTCATCACCTCGAGGCTCGACTACTGTAATACTCTCTACATGGGGCTACCTTTGAAAAGTGTTCGGAAACTCCAGATCGTGCAGAATGCAGCTGCGAGAGCTATCATGGGCTTTCCTAAATATGCCCATGTTTCTCCAACACTCCGCAGTCTGCATTGGTTGCCGATCGGTTTCCGGTCACAATTCAAAGTGTTGGTTATGACCTATAAAGCCCTTCATGGCATCGGACCAGAATATCTCCAGGACCGCCTTCTGCCGCACGAATCCCAGTGACCAGTTAGGTCCCACAGAGTCGGCCTTCTCCGAGTCTCGTCGACTAAACAATGTCATTTGGCGGGACCCAGGGGAAGAGCTTTCTCTATGGCGGCCCCGACCCTATGGAACTAACTCCCCCCAGATATCAGAGTTGCCCCCACCCTCCTTGCCTTTCGTAAGCTCTTAAAAACCCACCTCTGTCGTCAGGCATGGGGGAATTGAAATATTCCCTTCCCCTAGGCTTATAAAATTTATGTATGGTATGACTGTATGTATGACTGATCTCTTAAATTGGGGTTTTTAGATTTTTGTAATATTAGATTTGTTTACGTTGTCTTTTTATTGTTGTTAGCCGCCCCGAGTCTACGGAGAGGGGCGGCATACAAATCTAATAAATAAATAAAATAAATATGGGTGTTAAGGAATGTGTAGAAGCCTTGAGTTATCAAGGACAGGCACAGAGGAAAACATGGTATTCCAGCAGATATCCAGGAGATATGAGTAATTTTTATCAGTCATGCAAAATAGATACATTAAAATTCAATTACTGTTTACTTTAGAAATAGCACAGTCAAGTTAAACAGTCCGGTCAAACACATTCAAATCAGTCGGTATTTCTTAATACAATAATATTACAAGCCTGTCTTTGTCTTACATATCAGACATACATTACAGCTTATAAATACATTAAACTACCATCGAACTTACTACATCACTCTCAGTGAATCGGCAGAAAGAACAGAGGGAGCAGAGAGAGAGAGAATCATGCTTTCTGGCTCCCTCTTATGGCAATCTGTAACACTACCTCTTAAAGCTATAGTACTTCAATACATACAAACATTCATCGTTAGCTTGTTTACATATTGCAAACCCAACTGTCTTGTATATAGTACTAATAATGAGTACTGTTTGTAGACTTATTACTGAAATACAAAAACACTGCCCAAAATGAGTCTCTTTCTTTTGTGTTTCTTATTAAAAGAATGCAAATGGAAAAATAATTAATCTCTCTCTCTCTCTCTTATTGTTTAAAGTCTTCTGGTGCCCTTCCTCTTCCTCCCTGAATTCTGAAGATGTGAATGCACAAGCCCCTGTCCAAACACCTTATTTATATCTCCATCCTGCATCTTCTGATTGCATTACATGAGCCTTGTTTTTTCCTCTCTCACTTTACCCCTTTCTCTTTTGCAGGTACAAAATTAAGATGCAAAAAATCAGACCCCGGGTAGGTATTCTTTCCTTCCTTCCTTCCTTCCTTCCTTCCTTCCTTCCTTCCTTCCTTCCTTCCTTCCTTCCTTCCTTCCTTCCTTCCTTCCTTCCTTCCTCCCTCCCTCCCTCCTTCCTTCCTTCCTTCCTCCTTTTCCTTCCTTCCTCCTCCTTCCTTCCTTCCTTTTTTCCTTCTTTCCTTTTCCTTCCTTCCTTCCTTCCTCCTTCCTTTTCCTTCCTACCTTCTCCTTCCTTAGTTCCTTCCTTCCTTCTCCTTCCTTCCTTCTCCTTCCTTCCTTCCTTCTCCTTCCTTCTCCTTCCTTCTCCTTCCTTCTCCTTCCTTCTCCTTCCTTCTCCTTCCTTCTCCTTCCTTCTCCTTCCTTCTCCTTCCTTCTCCTTCCTTCTCCTTCCTTCTCCTTCCTTCCTTCCTTCTCCTTCCTTCCTTCCTTCTCTCCTTCCTTCTCCTTCCTTCCTTCTCCTTCCTTCCTTTTTCCCTTTTTCTTCCTTCCTTCTCCTTCCTTCTCCTTCCTTAATTCCTTCCTTCTTTCCTTCCTTCCTCCTTCCTTCGTTCCTTTGTTCCTCCCTCCCTCCTTCCTTCCTTCCTCCTTCCTCCCTTCGTTCCTCCCTCCCTCCCTTCCTCCTTCCTTCGCTCCTCCCTCCCTCCCTCCTCCCTTCGCTCCTCCCTCCCTCCCTCCTTCCTCCCCTCCCCAACCCAGTTCTGTTATCCCTGAAATATTCTTCCCTTCGTCCATCTTTACTGATTTCCTTCGTGTTTCTTCTCTTCTGCAGACTGTCAGATCCCAGGGCGTCAGGGAAGAGCCCCAGTAAGTGTTGCAACATTGGGGGGGGGGGGGGGGAGAGGAAGGCTCTGGAAAAGGGCCCCCTCACTGGCATGCTTGTATAACTCTGCACAATTTTACCTGAGGTTGTGTTATCATTGCCTGTTTAGCCTGGATATTGACTCGAGGCAGAACTAACCACCGGGGAAGCATTCACACAACATACCATATAGAAATGGTAAAACTATAATCTAATAAAATATGTTGAGTGGACATACACTAGTAAGTAATGCTTTATTGTTGCAACACCGTATTGTAACAATGCAACATAGAATAAATACAATAAATAAATAAATAAAGGGTTTTAGATACAAAGGGGTCAAAACCAGGACTATAATGAGGAAAATAACATTCTGAATTTAAATGGCAACAAAACTAGCAAACTGATTACTAACAGTTGGAAACACCCCTGTAAGAAGATAATGCAACTGCTTGAAATTAGAACTGTTTGTTTCATTTACCATCAGTAATGTCAGCATCCCGGCCCCCCCAAACTTGGCAATTTTAAGTCTGTTGCCAAGTTTGAAGACCTCTGTCACCATCTCTTTATAAATGGAGCGGTGGAGGATATAGTGAATAATGTTCTACACTTGACCTGGTACCACAAGGACAAAAATGATCTTCAACAGATGCTCACAAAATTCAAGAGATGCTGAAGCCATGGTCTGCAAGTACAGTGGTACCTCTACCTAGGAAATTAATTCGTTCCGTGACCAGGTTCTTAAGTAGAGAAGTTTGTAAGAAGAAGGAATTTTTCCCATAGGAATCAATGTAAAAGCAAATAATGTGGGCCTCTCTAGGAATCTCCTGAGAGGAAACAGGGCCAGAAAAGGCAGGGAGAAGCCTCTGTGGGACCTCTCTAGGAATCTCCTGGGAGGAAACAGGGCCAGAAAAGGCAGGGAGAAGCCTCTGTGGGGCCTCTCTAGGAATCTCCTGGAAGGAAACAGGGCCAGAAAAGGCAGGGAGAAGCCTCTGTGGGACCTCTCTAGGAATCTCCTGGGAGGAAACAGGGCCAGAAAAGGCAGGGAGAAGCCTCTGTGGGGCCTATCTAGGAATCTCCTGGGAGGAAACAGGGCCAGAAAAGGCAGGGAGAAGCCTCTGTGGGGCCTCTCTAGGAATCTCCTGGGAGGAAACAGGGCCAGAAAAGGCAGGGAGAAGCCTCTGTGGGGCCTCTCTAGGAATCTCCTGGGAGGAAACAGGGCCAGAAAAGGCAGGGAGAAGCCTCTGTGGGACCTCTCTAGGAATCTCCTGGGAGGAAACAGGGCCAGAAAAGGCAGGGAGAAGCCTCTGTGGGGCCTCTCTAGGAATCTCCTGGGAGGAAACAGGGCCAGAAAAGGCAGGGAGAAGCCTCTGTGGGGTCTCTCTAGGAATCTCCTGGAAGGAAACAGGGCCAGAAAAGGCAGGGAGAAGCCTCCGTGGGGCCTCTCTAGGAATCTCCTGGGAGGAAACAGGGCCAGAAAATGCAGGGAGAAGTCTCTGTGGGGCCTCTCTAGGAATCTCCTGGAAGGAAACAGGGCCAGAAAAGGCAGGGAGAAGCCTCTGTGGGGTCTCTCTAGGAATCTCCTGGAAGGAAACAGGGCCAGAAAAGGCAGGGAGAAGCCTCCGTGGGGCCTCTCTAGGAATCTCCTGGGAGGAAACAGGGCCAGAAAAGGCAGGGAGAAGCCTCTGTGGGGCCTCTCTAGGAATCTCCTGGGAGGAAACAGGGCCAGAAAAGGCGGGGAGAAGCCTCTGTTGGGCCTCTCTAGGAATCTTCTGGGAGGAAACAGGGCCTCCACCCTCTCTATGGTTTCCCCAATCACATGCATTGTTTACTTTTACATTGATTCCTATGGGAAAAATTGCTTCTTCTTACAAACTTTTCTATTTAAGAACCTGGTCACGGAACGAATTAAGTTTGTAAGTAGAGGTATCATTGTACTCACTTTTTACTTGACTGGTGGTTTTTTTAAAAATTTCTTAATAATTTCTCCTTAAAAGTAACTCAGGGATCCTACCTTAACCTTGCTGTTCTGCTCGGGTCAATATGAAATTTGAAACCTGTAAATTATTTGTTATGTGGATCTCAAACTTGTAATTAATTGACTTTTCCTCATTTGAGGGGTTCGTACTGCGAGTGTGGGGTTTTTTTTCATTTTGTTTTATTTTTGCTACACACTGATTGTTACGTTTTGTTACACCTGAAACAGTATAAGTGAATAATAATAATAATAATAATAATAATAATTTATTGGATTTGTATGCCGCCCCTCTCCGTAGACTCGGGGCGGCTAACAACAATAATAAACACAACATGTACAATCCAATAATTAAAAAACCCCTAAAAACCCCTATTATAAAACCAAAGATACACACAAACATGCCATGCATAACTTGTAATGGCCTGGGGGGAAGAGCTATCTCAACTCCCTCATGCCTGGCGGTATAAATGAGTCTTGAGTAGTTTACAAAAGACAGGGAGGGTGGGGGCAGTTCTAATCTCCGGGGTGAGTTGGTTCCAGAGGGCCGGGGCCGCCACAGAGAAGGCTCTTCCCCTGGGGCCTGCCAAACGACATTGTTTAGTCGACGGGACCCGGAGAAGGCCAACTCTGTGGGACCTTATCGGTCACTGGGATTCGTGCGGTAGCAGGCGGTTCCGGAGTAGATGCGAACACAACAGCAAGGTTAAATCAGTCTTTCTATTCTGCAGAAACTGGGTTGGGCATTCATGTTAATGTAAGGTTCTCTGTTTATCGTTCACTAAACTTTCTTCTTGCGGAGAAAGTCACCTGGAGCTCCCACACCTGAAGTCACTTGCCACCCACCTGGAGTTACCATGGAGCTTCTTGACGTTACTAGGAGAGCTAAAAACTCCATGGTGGTGCCGTGGCAACAGACAGCACTGTTCCTTGGGGAGCTGAGAAGCCCTTGGGGAGGTAGTTGCTTACAAAGGCTTCTGAAGGACAAGACAGCGTTGTCCCTGTTTAAAAGATGGGAGCATAGAAACATAGAAACATAGAAGTCTGATGGCAGACTTCGGCCCTTATACTATTTTCTGTATTTTATCTTAGGATGGATATATGTTTATCCCAGGCATGTTTAAATTCAGTGACTGTGGATTTACCAACCACGTCTGCTGGAAGTTTGTTCCAAGTATCTACTACTCTTTCAGTAAAATAATATTTTCTCATGTTGCTTTTGATCTTTCCCCCAACCAACTTGAGATTGTGTCCCCTTGTTTTCTGTGGTTAGGTTGTTAAATAAGCAATTTCTGTGGTCAGGTTGTTAAGTAAGTCATGCCTAACTTTGATCTAACGACCATGGGAGGGATGCTGCTACGGTTGTAAGTGTGAGAACTGGTTGTCGCCAGGCACTTTTTTTCAGCACTGTTGTGACTTTGAATTGTCAGTAAACGAGCAGTTTTGAGAGAGCAGGAAAGGTGGGATGGGATAAGGTGCTGAAAAGAATGGGGGACAGAAATTACACCATGTACCCCAAGTCTAAGGGCAGCTAGATAAAATTAGATAATTAAAGTTACATGCATGAGCTTGAGTTAGATGTATGGGTTGGCAGTCAATGCGATCCTGCAGGCTACTTCAGCTGCCTGAAGGCTGCCTGCAATTTGGCAGTTCAAATCCCACCAGGCTCAAGGTTGATTTAGCCTTCTGTCTTTCTCAGGTGGGTCAAATGAGGACCCAGATTGTTGGGGGCAAGAGGCCGACTCTGTAAACCGCTTAGAGAGGGCTGTAAAGCACTGTGAAGCGGTATATAAGTCTAAGTGCTATTGCTATTAGATGAACAGCTATTGTTCTGTCTGGGTCACTCCAGAAGCCAATACCACCCCAAAAAGAGAAGCCAGACACACTGGTAAAAGGCAAAGGCAGTTTATATAATTCAAGGAAAACACAGGTAACAGAAAATGTCCTTACAAACAGGAAAAAAGCTGGAACTTCAAATATATACTGTACACGAAGGGAATAGTCCATGAAGCAATACCAGATTCTTGCCGCCAAGACGAAGCTGTAGATAGCAAACAGACGCCTCCCACGAGTCTTCCAGACTGCGAGGCCACAAGCCAAGATCAGAGATGCTGAGAATCAAAACAGGTCACCGCAACTCCAATTGATAACACTTCACATGGCTTCAAGGGCTTGCCTGCCTTTTAAACCCTGCTGATGAGGATCACACCCAAACCCAGCTGTTTCTAATTCAATGGTGAAAATATTTCTTTAACTGCTCCTTTCGTTGCTCTGAACGTCTCTGTCTCATGTCAATGACAGCTTGTGCGTCATCACCTAATGACTCCAAGCTACTGGCTGGGGAGAGCCCCCCCCCCCCGGGGCTCTCATGCTGTTCTCCCTCATCCCATTCCTGACTCTCCTCTCCCCATCTGACTGTTCAGCCCCCTCCTCTGTGCTGTCATCCTCCTCCGGGCATGGAGCCAGCAGAGACACAGCTGGTCCCTGAGCAGCCTCAGGCTGAATCACAACAGCTATGAATCAAAATAATTGAAAAAGGAACCTGATTGGGAGAATCTTTTTAAAAAAATCCTTTTTTTTCTGGGTTGTTTTTTCAGTTGATGTTTAACCAAGTGTTATTCTTCTGAACTTTATTTCTCTCTCCTCACTTTCTCTGATTTTTTTTTCTAGTTTGAGGGTCCTCCCCAAACTTCCTCCCCAAGTTTTCACATTACAACATATGATCACAATTGGACCCAGATTGTCTATGGTTAGGTTGTTAAATAAGTAATTTCTGTGGTTTGGTTGTTAAGTAAGTCATGCCTAATTTTGATCTCATGACCATGGGAGGGATGCTGCTTCCAACCAGTCCTCACACTTACAACCGTAATTGCTACGGTTGTAAGTGTGAGGACTGGTGGTCGCCAGGCACTTTTTTTCAACACTGTTGTGACTTTGAATTGTCAGTAAACGAATTATTGATTTATCGATTGATTGATTGATTGATTGGACATTTATAACGCCCCTCTCTGAGGACTCGGGGTGGCTTACAACATATAATAAACAATATACAATATCTTAGATACAATGAATTAATTTAAAAATCTTAAAAAACCCAAACCCATAAAACACAGTCATTCCATTCGCTCAGTACCCTCTCAAAGCATTCATTGGCCAGAGGGCAAGAATCTAATAGCCCAAGCCTGGTGGCATAAGTGAATCTTAAGACTCTTACGAAAGGCAAAGAGGGTGGGGGCAGTATGAATCTCCGGGGGGAGCAGATTTCAGAGAGCCGGGGCCCCCCACAGAGAAGGCTTTCCCCATAGGTCCCGCCAAATGACATTGTCTAGTTCAGTGATGGCGAACCCTTTTTTCCTCTGGTGCCGAAAGAGTGTGGGCATGCGCTATTGCACATGCACAAGTGCCCACACCCATAATTCAATGCCTGGGGAGGGCTGGAGGCTGGGTTGGATCCAGTAGGTTTGTGTTTTGCCCTCCCCAGGCTCCAAAGGCTTCTCTGGAACTGGGGAAGGGTAAAAACGCCCTCCCCATCCCTTCCGGAGGCTCTTTGGAAGACCAAAACACCCTCCCAGAGCTTCTGCGTGAGCCAAAAATCAGCTAGTCGGCACACACATGCCCGTTGGGGCTGAGCTAGGACAACGGTTCACATGCCAGCAGATATGGCTCCGTGGGCCACCTGTGGCACCTGTGCCATAGGTTCGCCATCACTGGTCTAGTTGATGGAGCCTGGAGAAGGCAGACTCTGTGACCCAGGTATTCTGGGTCAATGCCATGTATGTATGCATGCATGCATGCATCTATCTATCAATCAATCTATCTATCTATCTATCTATCTATCTATCTATCTATCTATCTATCTATCTATCTATCTATCTATCTATCTATCGGATTTGTATGCCGCCCCTCTCCGGAGACTCGGGGCAGCTAACAGTAATAATAAGACAGTGTACAATAATAATCCAATACTAAAAACGATTAAAAACCCATTAATATAAAAACCAAACATACATACAGACATACCATGCATAAAATTGTGAAGGCCTAGGGGGAAAGAGTATCTCAATTCCCCCATGCCTGGCGGCAGAGGTGGGTTTTAAGTAGCTTACGTAAGGCAAGGAGGGTGGGGGCAATTCTAATCTCTGGGGGGAGTTGGTTCCAGAGGGCCAGGGCCGCCACAGAGAAGGCTCTTCTCCTGGGTTGACGGGACCCGGAGAAGGCCCACTCTGTGGGACCTAACTGGTCGCTGGGATTCGTGCGGCAGAAGGCGGTCCCTGAGATAATCTGGTCCGGCGCCATGAAGGGCTTTATAGGTCATAACCAACACTTTGAATTGCGACCGGAAACTGATCGGCAACCAATGCAGACTGTGGAGTGCTGGTGTAACATGGGCATATTTGGGGATGTAGTTAGAATCCTTGTAAGTGATCGGGATCTCGCCTGTATTATGCTCTACCTTAAATGCTCATTTTTTTCTCTCCCTCCCTCCCCGTCTTTCTCTTTCGCAGCTCCAGCTGGCACTGTGTAGGCACCGCCCTGAAGATGTCCTGCTCCGGAGTGGCCGGCGATGAACCGCGCCCGGGACCTTTCTCCGGAAACCTTGGCCCTGACTGCCAGGGTGGGGGAGGGTCCCTCCTGTCTAACCTCAAGGAGGGAGGGGCACTTTTATAACCAGTTAGCTCTTGCGCTCCCATTGCATGATGGGAGCAGGCCACCCGGGGGTGGGGTTGGGGCACGGCCACCGGCCACGGGGGTGTTGCAGCCTATCTGCCAGTCAGTGTCAGCTGACCCCCGACTCTACTGGGGGCTGGTCCTTATAAATCCCCCCCTCTCTCCTACACAGGGTCCCATTAAAATGCAATAATGCTGCCTGCTGCTACTACTGCTGCTGCTGTTGCTGCTGCTCTCTGGGAAAACAAATCACCAAAAAGCTTCCTCGCCGCTGGGCATAATATAACCCTCCATTTGCTGCTGCTGCTGCTGCTGCTGTGCTGCTTTGCTGTTTGAGCCTCTTGCTGTGCTGTGAACGCCGTTAGCCACAAAGTGAGGTGGCATAGTCCAAAGAGCTCCACTCCCTTGCCTTGTGGGAAACTAGCCCTTTCTTGGAGTTGGGGGGAGGGGGCGCTGTAACAGATTCCATCCTTTCTAATGCATCCAATTCCTAGAACTAGGATATGATATTACCGCTGGTCGCTAGAGAGCATGGGAAGTTTTCTATAACTTGTTGCTGCCATCTAGTGGTACCGTAGGGGTTTGCGGGCCTGATCTAGTACTGTAAGCCTGAGTGATGAGCAAGCAAGCTAGGGAAGAATTGTTAGAAAGGGAAGGGCTGCTTTCTTGTCACGTGGTTCTCTTCTGCCAAGGGATGCTGACCCCAACTTCTCCATGCAGTACCTTCCACATCTCCACGTCGCATTCACACATGGAGAAAAATTTGACCAATCAATAAAAATCATGGTGGTTGTTTTTTTTTTAAAACGAATCTCTTGACTTGGTTATTCATTTATTTTGACTCACTATTCCTTAAATCCCATCTACAGACTCTTGCGGGGATGCTTAGAGGGGGGGTTCAGCAGGTTTTATCCAGTTCTGGAGAACTGGTAGCGGAAATGTTGAGTAGTTTGGAGAAATTTATTTATTTTATTTATTTATGTATTAGATTTGTATGCCGCCCCTTTCCGTGGACTCGGGGCGGCTCACAACACAATAAAACAATTCATAACAAATCTAGTAATATATAATTTAAAATTTAAAATAGTTAAACCCCCCCATTTTTAAGCAGACATACCTACAAACATACCATACGTAAATTATATAGGCCCGAGGGAGATATCTCAGTTCCCCCATGCCTGACGACAAAGGTGGGTTTTGAGGAGTTTACGAAAGGCAAGGAGGGTAGGGGCAGTTCTAATCTCTGGGGGGAGCTGGTTCCAGAGAATCGGGGCCGCCACAGAGAAGGCTCTTCCCCTGGGGCCCACCAACAGACATTGTTTAGTTGACGGAGAAGGCCCACTCTGTGGGACCTAATCGGTTGCTGGGATTCGTGCAGCAGAAGGCGGTCCCGGAGATATTCTGGTCCGATGCCATGAAGGGCTTTATAGGTCATAGCCAACACTTTGAATTGTGACCGGAAATTGATCGGCAACCAATGCAGACTGCGGAGTGTTGGTGTGACATGGTCATATTTGGGAAAGCCCATGACTGCTCTCGCAGCTGCATTCTGCATGATCTGAAGTTTCCAAACACTTTTCAGAGGTAGCCCCATGTAGAGAGCGTTACAGTAGTTGAGCCTCGAGGTGATGAGGGCATGAGTGACTGTGAGCAGTGACTCCCGGTCCAGATAGGGCCGCAACTGGTGCACCAGGCGAACCTGGGCAAACCACTTCTGACTTCGCTCCCATCTACTCTCTGCCTCCCAGATCCCAGAGGAAATGGGGATTTTGCAGTAACCTTCCCCTGGAGTGGGGAGGGAATGGAGACTTTGCAATGTCCTTCATCTGCCGTGCCCACCAAGCCCCACCCACAGAACCAATAGTAACAAAAAATGAAGCCCACCACTGAATCAGTGAAGAAACTATGCTTGGTCCTTTCTAGCTTCCCTTATGTTACTTGTGATGGCTGGGCCTTACTTAAGGTTAACATTCTGCTAACATTTAAATATTTGCAAACCTGATTTTTATGGGAGGAAGAATGTGAAGTGATATAGAAACATAGAAGACTGACGGCAGAAAAAGACCTCATGATCCATCTAGTCTGCCCTTATACTATTTCCTGTATTTTATCTTACGATGGATATATGTTTATCCCAGGCATGTTTAAATTCAGTTACTGTGGATTTACCAACCACGTCTGCTGGAAGTTTGTTCCAAGTATCTACTACTCTTTCAATAAAATAATATTTTCTCATGTTGCTTTTGATCTTTCCCCCAACTAACTTCAGATTGTGTCCCCTTGTTCCTGTGTTCACTTTCCTATTAAAAACACTTCCCTCCTGAACCTTATTTAACCCTTTAACATATTTAAATGTTTCTGTCATGTCCCCCCTTTTCCTTCTGTCCTCCAGACTATACAGATTGAGTTCATTAAGTCTTTCCTGATACGTTTTATGCTTAAGACCTTCCACCATTCTTGTAGCCCGTCCTTGGACCCGTTCAATTTTGTCAATATCTTTTTGTAGGTGAGGTCTCCAGAACTGGACACAGTATTCCAAATATTCCAAATATAGCTCATCCTACTGTTGTGCAGAAAAATTGGAGGTCTTAAAAAGCAAAGACCTTTTTCAGATATTAGAAAATTTCTTCTTTCTGGTAGATTTCTCCTTGTATTATGGCTGTTACCTGTTTGGTAAATAACACCCCGCTTCCTACCACTCCCAAAAGAAGTCACGAACACTGATTTACTCAGAATGCTTTCTCTAACATCTAGCCATAAGAAGACGGAAGAAATGTCACATAAATAAAATCAACATGCGCTTCAACGCTTTATAAAATGGTGATGGGATGCTTCAAATTATTTATTTATTTATTTATTATTTAGATTTGTATGCCGCCCCTCTCCGCAGACTCGGGGCGGCTCACAACAGAATAAAACAATTTATAACAAATCCAAATATAATTTAAGATATTTAAAAAAAAACCGGTTTGATTTAAAAAAACCCATTTACTAAACAAATGGCGCAGCACGTTATAAACTCAAATCTAATGTGCTGTGAAAAACAATTCTCTCCTTCCGCTTGTCTTCCTCCCCCCTTCTTCTTCCTGCATATGCCTGGTTTTTATTTGTGCCCTATTTGCACTATGGGAAATAAAGACTAAGGAGTGGGTAATATGAAGTCAATGGTGTGTGTAATTTTCCGTAAAGATAAAAGAAAAAAAAAAGTCACCAATAATGTGTGTCGTATTTCTCAACCAGATTGCTTGTTTTTCTGAAACACAAGTGTTCCCTCGATTTTCACGGGTTCGAACTTCGCGAATAGTCTATACCACGGTTTTTCAAAAATATTAATTAAAAAATACTTCAACCACAACAGCACATGAGCACACAACAATTACAAATTTAATGTAAACCGCTCGACTGCACGAAATACTACTTTACTAACCGAGTAGTTGATGCATGGAACTCACTACCAGACTCTGTAGTATCATCACCTAACCCCCAAAACTTTACCCTTAGACTATCCACCGTTGACCTCTCCCGATTCCTAAGAGGTCAGTAAGGGGCATGCAAAATTGCACCAGAGTGCCTTCCTTCCCCTGTCCTAATGTTTCTTTTTTTACACTAGTATCATGTATATGAATATTAATACAAAAATTTAGAGAAATGCAAAGAGAATTACACAAACTTAGGGTACAATATACAGTGTTCCCTCGATTTTCGCAGGTTAGAACTTCGCGAATAGTCTATACCACGGTTTTTCAAAAATATTAATTAAAAAATGCTTCGCGTTTTCCCCCCCTATACCACGGTTTTTCCCGCCCGATGACATCATATGTCATCGCCAAACTTTCATCCGCCTTTAATAAATATTTTTTAATAAACTTTAATAAATAAACATGGTGAATAATCATCTAAATGGGAAATTGTAAATTTAGGGGTTTAAAGTGTTAAGGGAAGGCTTGTGATACTGTTCATAGCCAAAAGTAGTGTATTTACTTCCACATCTTCATCAACGACCAGGACGAGGGAATAAAAGGGGAACTAATAAAATTTGCAGATGACACCAAGCTGGCGGGGGTAGCCAACACCCTTGAGGACAGGCTCAGAGTACAAGAAGACCTAGACAGACTATCACAGTGGGCCCATACCAACAAAATGAGGTTCAACACCGACAAATGCAGAGTCCTCCACCTCGGCAAAAAGAACCCTAGACATACATACAGCCTGGGAGATACCCCACTCAGCAGTAGTGACTGCGAAAGAGATCTTGGAGTCTTGGTGGACAATCAACTAAACATGAGTCAGCAATGTGCAGCAGCAGCCAAAAAAGCCAACTCAATCCTAAGCTGCATCAACAGAGGAATACGCTCCAAGACCAGGGAAGTACTAATACCACTCTACTATGCCCTGGTCAGACCCCACCTGGAGTACTGCATCCAATTTTGGTCACCTCACTACAAAAAAGACATCGAAACTCTGGAGAAGGTGCAAAAAAGAGCAACCAAAATGATTAGGGGACTCGAAACCAAGACTTACGAAGAGAGATTGAGAGAACTGGGCATGGACAGCCTAGAAAAAAGAAGGTCTAGAGGGGACATGATAGCAGTTTACAGATACTTGAGGGGTTGCCACGGTGAGGAGGGGGTCTCTTTATTCCCCAGGGCACCAGAGGGCCGGACGAGGAACAATGGTTGGAAGCTGACCAAGGAGAGATTCAACCTGGAAATAAGGAAGAACTTCCTGACGGTCAGAGCGATCAACCAATGGAACTGCCTGCCAGGGGAGGTGGTGAACTCCCCAACTCTGGACACCTTCAAGAGGAGATTGGACTTCCATTTGGCTGGGGTGCTGTAGGGTTTCCTGCTCAGGCAGGGGGTTGGACTCGATGACCTAACGGTCCCTTTCAACTCTATTAATAAAATAAAATAAAATAAATTTTAAAAAAATAAACATCTCTACTTTGCGGAAATTCGACTTTCGCGGGCGGTCTCGGAACGCATCCCCCGCGAAAATTGAGGGAACACTGTATATGTCGCAATACAATACAGTGGTACCTCTACCTAAGAATACCTCTACTTAAGAACTTTTCTGGATAAGAACCGGGTATTCAAGATTTTTTGCCTCTTCTCAAGAACCATTTTCCATTTACAAACCCGAGCCTCTGAAACTGTAACCGGAAAAGGCAGTGAGAAGCCTCTGTGGGGCCTCTTTAGGAATCTCCTGGAAGGAAACAGGGCCGGAAAAGGTGGGGAGAAGCCTCTGTGGGGCCTCTCTAGGAATCTCCTGTGAGTCCCCAATGAAGACGATGTCCTCAAAAGGGGCTAAGAGCAACCCAGCCGTGGGTGGGGTCACCCACGAAAGTGAATCCTAGAAAGTAGAACCTGGACACATTCTCTCTCTGGGTGGAGTGACATGGAGTAGAGCCATGCACTCCTTTTTATTTGGGAACATAAGGAAATGGGGTATAATTACATATACTGTACATGTCAAAATGATACATCAACCATACAACTTCAAACGTATCTTTGAGTTCTTCCTTTCCCATAGATATCAAGAAACAATCTTCTTGGAACTGACCTCCGAGGCACCCCACAAGGGAGAGCCCTCGAGGTCGACTGAGAGCCGCTGAGAGGTCAAGAAGCACCAGGACAGAGGATAAACCCCTGTCCCGGGCCCGCCAGAGATCATCCATCAAATAAAAAGACAAATAAAACATTAGATAAGTAATGATAGAAGACAATAGAACAGTAGGACACGGACGGTAGGCACAATGGTGCACTTATTCACACCCCTTACATACCTTTATTCTTAGAAAGGGGGAGAGGTCAATTGTAGATAGTCTACGGTTAAAGGTCTTGGGGTTAGGAGTAGAAACCACAGAATCAGGTAGTGCATTCCAGGCGTTGATTACTCTCTTGCTGAAGTCGTATTTTTTGCAGCCTAGTTTGGAGCGGTTGACATTTAGTTTAAATCTATGGGGTTTAATCTATGGGGATGGGGGACCAGTGGCAGGGTTGGAGTGTTGTCAGAGGACCTGCTGAGAATGAATACCCAAGCTAGGTTGGCTGCAATTGCGATGGGGGTTGAAGTGGGTGCAAAAATGTTGCCATGATCAATTGTGCCATTCCTGACATTCACTTGCATGTTGAAAGATCAGCAGAGGGCGCAACGGCAGAAGATGTGTGAAGTACCTTGTGCAGGGAAATGGATGATAGCTCCTTTTCAAACATCCTCTCTTGGCGAGGAAAGCATTTAGCCTCATAATCCATTACAGCGCCGCCAATGGATATTGTACTGATAGCTATAAATAGACATGTTTTGCTATTCACAGACACCTCAGGAAGTTGGAGGCACTTTCGTGTCTGCTGTTTTGTTTTAAAATGATGGATTTAAAAACATCTTGTTTTTCACTCCTGTTTTAGAAACATAGAAACATAGAAGTCTGACGGCAGAAAAAGACCTCCTGGTCCATCTAGTCTGCCCTTATACTATTTCCTGTATTTTATCTTAGGATGGATATGTGTTTATCCCAGGCATGTTTAAATTCAGTTACTGTGGATTTATCTACCACGTCTCCTGGAAGTTTGTTCCAAGGATCTACTACTCTTTCAGTAAAATAATATTTTCTCATGTTGCTTTTGATCTTTCCCCCAACTATTTTTTGTAGAAGCGTCAGTTTAATCTGGATGGGAATGAGCAGGGGGGCTCCAAGGCCTTGGACAGGGTGGTGGTGGTGGGGGGTCGCACCAACACACCTCTGAGGCAGGTTTTTCCAAAGCCCCCCCCATATCCTGTTCCTTTTAAACAGAGAAATGAAATAGCCGAGTTAAATGTGTCCACTCACTCAACACATAATTGTTCACATGGGTCAAGCTGGGTCCAAACAATTTGATAAAGAGTTTGCAAGGTTTTGTGACATGCAGGCTGTCTTAGTAAAGATATTACTCAATTGTTGATTCATTCTAGACTTCTTCTATGACGCAATTGTGAGTTGTCTCTTGAACTCTGGCTGTTCCCCTTCTGCACCGGTTGGTCTCTTTGAGTGCAGTTGTACTGCAACAGGTCCCTCAACAAGAAAATAAGAAGCCCCAGGAACAGAGCCCTGTTCCTTGTTCTTATCCGCTTCGGTGCATAGTCTTCTCATTCTGTGATGGATCCCACGTAAGCTGTGCACCCTTGAGATAGTCACTACTTGGTCAGGGGGCAGTGTACCCTCTAATTTTTTGGGGGGTGGGCGGAAAAGTATAGTGTCTGAGCGGCAGTCCCTTCGGGACTGGGCGGCACAGAAATAATAAATAAATAAATAAATGAATGAATGAATGAATGAATGAATGAATGAATGAATGAATAAACAAACAAATAAATAAATAAAAACCCCACCCTGTTTGGCCTCAGAGAATTTCAAAATAAAATACTGTACTGTGTGTCTATAAGAGTGAGCTCATAATAGGGCAACTCTATCAATATCAAAATGCCACTTAAATAGTTGAGCTAGTTTCAAACTAGATTTTGATTTTCTTTCTCTCTTCCTTACTCCCATTCTTTTTCTTTCTCTTTCCCTTCCTCTCTTTTTTCTATCTGTTTCTCTCTCTTCCTCTCTTCCTCTCTCTCTCCTTCCCTCTCACTCTTTCCCTCTCGGCTTCTGAGCAGGTTTGGAAAACTCTGAGTTGATGACGATTTTTAAGTGAGCGATTGCTCACTGCTCAGCTTAGAGGGAACTATGTCAGGGGGATCACCATGCACCCTAACTTTTAAATAAGCCATAGTCACCTGGATCACATACAATTCTACCTTGAAATGGGTGATTTGTGGTTCTGAGGCTTATCATAACTTAACAGAATAAACAACAAAGAGAATTATATAACTAACTCAGATATTTCTTTCACAAAACAAATAAAATTTGAGTCCTTTTTTTCAGCTGGTAGGAAAGAAAACACAATATTGGTTTCCCATAGAAAGACTTAATCTCTAAGTTCAGCCAGAATCAAAGTGAATACTATCCAATAGTTTGGGGAGAAAAGGAAGAAAGAAAAACTCCAGCAATTACCATTCCACATCCACAGAAGTGATACACAATATCAAACACAGAAAAGCAAACTGGGATCTGCTTTTTTTGTGTGTCCTGTCATCTAAAATGTCCTACCTGAGGCAGTTCCTTCACTTTGCCTAATGGTAGGGCCAGCCTGATCTGTTTTTCGCAAAACATTTGCAAATAAGATATGCAAAAATACATGCACCACCTGTTTCAAGTTGAAGGCCACACCAGCCAGGACAAGGACAAAGGTGATTTCTAAGACAAAATGTGAAAGGCCGGCCTCTTAAGGCTGGCCGACATTTGTGGTGGGACCGGATGCACTCAGCCAACACCGCCGGAGACTTTGTAATGGGCAATTGCACGATAGCCCAGAAGGCCTTGTGCTGGGCGCTTGGCATGTTGGGGCCAAGGGGCCGGGCGGAGAGCCCTCGCATAAAAGCGATGGGTCGCCACTCTCCATCCTTTCCAATTTTGGACTCACCAGCCCCCGTTGCAGGCACTGTCCTCCCTCCCTGTGGTCTCAGTGTGATTGCTGGTTGCCTTCAGGGGTCAAGAAAGAATTTTTGGCAGCAATAGAAACATAGAAACATAGAAGTCTGACGGCAGAAAAAGACCTCATGGTCCATCTAGTCTGCCCTTATACTATTTTCTGTATTTTATCTTAGGATGGATATATGTTTATCCCAGGCATGTTTAAATTCAGTTACTGTGGATTTATCTACCACATCTGCTGGAAGTTTGTTCCAAGGATCTACTACTCTTTCAGTAAAATAATATTTTCTCACGTTGCTTTTGATCTTTCCCCCAACTAACTTCAGATTGTGTCCCCTTGTTCTTGTGTTCACTTTCCTATTAAAAACACTTCCCTCCTGGACCTTATTTAACCCTTTAATATATTTAAATGTTTCGATCATGTCCCCCCTTTTCCTTCTGTCCTCCAGTTTAGGTTACGGCCATTTTTTCGCCTCCTCCACGCTGGGTCAGGGGATGGGATAAGTTAGGGGGTGCTTAGCAGTAGTTGCTAAGGTTAATTGGCTTGAATTCCCTTGATCACAGGGATGGCGGTATGGGGCGGAAAAAGGGACTAGCAGCAATTATGTGATCTCCTTTATGGCACCTTTTGGAAGGTCATCAGCTGCCCCTCACCAAAAGCCCCAGGCAGAATTCACCTGAGTGTCGGGGAGGCGGTGCCTTTGGGGCTCAATCACCCCAAGCCCACAAACAAATGAGCCAGGGTGGCGCAGAAGGTAGAGTGCTGTACTGCAGGCCACTGAAGCTGACTGTAGATCTGAAGGTCAGCGGTTCAAATCTCATCACCGGCTCAAGGTTGACTCAGCCTTCCATCCTTCCGAGGTGGGTAAAATGAGGACCCGGATTGTGGGGGTAATAGCCTAGCTCTGTTAAAAAGTGCTATTGCTAACATGTTGTAAGCCGCCCTGAGTCTAAGGAGAAGGGCGGCATAAAAATAGAATAAATAAATAAACAAACAAACAAATAAATAAACAAACAAACAAACAAACAAACAAACAAACAAACATGCCTTGGGCATGGCAGAAGGCAAGTTTAAGGCCAAGGTCAAGGGCAAGTTTAAGGCCAAGGTCAAGGGCGACCTTCCCTTGCTCAGCGAGGAGCTTTCGCCCATAGTTGCCCAAGGATGTTTGGAATGGACGTTCCACCCCATTGGCTTCCTCTGCAGGTCCAGATTTAAATAAATAAAGTGACCCATAAAACCCAGCTCTGTGATCCGTGTGTTTATTCCGCATCCGACGCAATGAACCCCATTCAATTTATATTAATGAAATATGGTTCTGTTAATTATTTCCTATGTGTAGCTCTGGGGCCATTATTTGGATGCCCTTGATTAAAATGTCTTAAAGCTCTCCCTTGGTGAGTCTGGACTCACCTGCCTTGAAACACTACACCTGTGAATTGAACCTTGCAGCATTACACTTTCCGTCTTCCTTCCAACAAATTTTCCATACCCACTTTGGGAAAAGCCAAGAATTGTTGTTGTAACACTTTCCTGGAGACATAATTTTCAGACCTGAACAAGGGACTTTGTCCCTGCCATGGGTGGAGGGTGCTAAATTGTAGATTTTTAACTCTGGATTTTTAATGTTATACACTACCCCAAGTCAATGCATGTGAGTTGGAAGGCTGTATAAATTTGTTAAGTACCACTTGGTTGTTCTGATAATTAGTTTAGTTGGTTTAGCTTGCTCTGCCAACCTGCTCATTGAAAAGAGTTTTCTCAATGTTCCTTCTCGGCAACATAGTGCCTGTTGTGCTTCAGCCTGAGGCTCCTCAGGGACCGGCTGGATCTCTGCCGGATCCATGCCCAGAGGAGGAGGACAGTGAACAGGAGGGGGAGGACCAGGCAGACGGGGGAGAGGAACGTCAGGAAGAGGAGGAGGGAGAACAACCTGAGACCCCCGGGGGGGGGGGGGCTCTCCCCAGCTAGTAGCCTGGATTCATTGGATGAAGACGCACAGGCTATAATAGACATGAGGCAGCGACCAGCAGCTCAAAGACGGGGCCAATTAGAAAGGTATTTCCATCCCTGAATTGGCAACAGCTGGGTTTGGGTGTGGTTCTCCTCAGCAGGGTTGAAAAGGCAGGCCCGCCCTTACAGTCTTGTGGAGAGTTATCAATTGGGAGTCCTGTGACCTTGCTTCGATTCTCGGCGTCTCTGATCTTGGCTTGTGGCCTAGAAGTCTGGAAGACTTGCGGGAGGCGTGGGTTTTATTATCTCCAGCGTTGTTTTTGCCAGCAAGAATCCTGTTTTATTGCCTGGCCTTCGTGAAACCTCTGTGAAGCTTCATAGTGTTCCTGTCTGTAAGAACAGTTTTTGTTACCTGTGTTTGCTTTGACTTATATAAACTGCCTTTGCTTTTTACCAGTGTGTCTGGATACTCTTTTTGGTTGGTGTTGGCGTCTGGGGGGACCCAGACAGAACAGTGCCCAACATTTGTAGCCATCAGTGTTGGGGAAGAACCAAGCCACTTTTCTGCCACTTCGATCAGCGTTGCAGAGAAAGAGCGGAGGAAAACCAGGTTGCCTTTGTTCTCTGATCAACAGCCTGAGGTTGGGTTTCTGTGAATCGTCCTTAACAGAGAATGTTTGTATTTCCAGCCAATGCACTGGTCCCTTTTCTGAAAGGCACATGCTGTGCATGTATGCTGCTGGTCTTTGTATATACATACCCCACACACTTAGAAATGTTGGAGCACGTGTCTTGTGACTCACACACCCACTCTCCAGGGCCAGGAAGTGGCAAGAAGAGGAAATGATTGGCGCGGCCTTTCGTTCCCTTCCAGATGCTCGACAAGGGCTGTGGAGCAGCCGCCATGAAGGTGAGCGACCCCTATTCCCAGTTTACTTTCTAACAATAACTACCAGTCTCCGTCTTTCGGTTTCCTGCCTCTGGGACAATGTGTTAGCTGGGAAATTCCTTGCTGGAAGTTAACTCTTTGGGTTGAAGAATCTGACTGGGTAAAAAGAGGTGGAAGGGAGGGGGGAGGATAGTGGCAGTGAATGAAAACCACATGTTCCACCAAGAAAGACACGGGAGGAGATAGAAAATCAGCGGTAAGCAGAAAAGCAGCGTTGTAAACCAGAAGGCAGACGGAAAAGCACAGAGAGATGCATTTCTCCCCATTTTTTTTTTGAAATGCCATTTTCATTGGTTTGCTCGCTGGAAGTTTTTTCATACAAGAGGTGAGAACTTTGCTTTATAGTTAATGATGGGTGGAGAGAGCATAACGGTTCAGCCGTAAGGGCAGATCCCAAAACGTTAGGCGTCAGAGTTAGAGCAGTTGAGAACTTTAGAATTGCTGCTGTTGCTCTATGTGTGCATTTGTGTGTGTGTGTTTGTGTGTTGAGAAACTGAGAAAGCAAATAGGAGCAGGGAAAAGCCATTTGCCTTCTCAATTGCAAAGCTAAAAGCCAGGAAGGGGATAGTTAATTTCAGGGATGTGTAGGCAACTGTAGATTGGCAAGAATCCCGTAGGAGACGGTTAGCAAATCCACCCAGCCTTATGATGCAGAAGTGAGAGGCCACACTAGGTTTCTGTCAAACCCAACGGTCTTTTGTGATGAGGATTTTGGCTGGCTGACAACTCCAAATGGCCTTTGCAGATAGCAGCACTATAGCGTTAAAACTTTTAGGAGCTTTTCTCCAACAAACTGCAATACCGTCAGCTATGTCAGTGAAAGAAGGATCTGTTCCGCTGGGTGGAAATGTCGGTATTTTTCCAGCTTGGATCTACATGGAACGATGAGCTTCGTCAGAGCTTTGGAACAAAGCAGAAATGCCCGTCACGTTGTGAAGCGGCCACTTAAGACTTGTAGGGTAGGAATTTTGTGAGTGTGTGAGTGTAAGTGTATAAATGTTGTGCCTCCAAACCTGTTCTATTATTTGCTTTCCAAATGTCAGTTTTATGTGATCAGGCATTAGGAAGTTTTGTTTGTGTTAGTCTACTGCAACAGTGCTAAAAAAGGAGGGAGGAAATATTTGAATTACTGTATCTATACTTTGATGGGAAAATATTTTCTCTCAGCCATAAAAGTATTTATTTTGGGTTTCAAGGAACTTTTAGATTAAGATGTTTTTGTTCAGAAACCATAATTTTCAAGGGTTTCTTATTTTTCTTCATTGATGAGTGTGGCACTGGTAAGCATTCCGAAAGAATTAGAAAAGAAATGCCCGTTTCTAAGGGTTTTTTAAAAATTTGTTGGCTTAAAGCAGTGTTTCCCAACCTGGGAGTTGAAGTCCAAATATCTTCAAGTTGCCAAGGTTGGGAAACACTGGCTTAAAGGATGGATTTCAGTTTTAAAAATACTGCTATTTAAATGATAAATTGAGAATTAGATTCTGCTGGTTCATTACAGAAACAATAAATACATGATCCAATTTTTGATTTCAGTTATTCATATTGGAATTAGTAAATGTGGGCAGAGAAAACAGGATGCATATTGTTTAATCCAAGCTATTTTTAAAAATGACCGGTATGTTAATGGAATATGGGCCCATTCTGAAAATATAGGACACTTTCAGAATGAAAAAAAAAAAATCTCTAACTTGCTTTAAACACAGAAATATCTGCAGATGAGGAACAAAACAGTGTTTTTCCACCACTCTAAAACCAATTAACATTCTGCATCTCAGCATATGCTGTTCTGAATTTGGACAAACTAAAATGTATGACTCCCATAAATTATCTCTAGTGTAATAAGGCAATTGCCTATTCTGTGGTATAGGTGGGATCTGCACTTGGTTTATAACTTTAACATGTCCCATGTTGGTTTTGTGGATAAATCTTTCTGGGTTGATTATGTTGCGATTCAGGGATGGAATCACGGGACAGAGTTAGAAAATACATCACAGTTGACTCATAATTCTGTTTTTTTCTCCAGTTCATTTTTTTGGTCCTACTTGCCCACGTACATTTCACAGCTACTGCGGTTGCCCAAGGTAAGATGGTAGTTATTTTTTTGACATGGGTCTTGATAGGAATGTCCCCTCATCTCTCCAGTAGTAACAAGCAATGGGTTGGTTCATTTATTTCACTCAACAGCGAGATGAGTGGTATATATTGGTTATGACCTATAAAGCCCTATAAAGCCCTACATGGCATGGGACCAGACTACTTATGGGACCGCCTCCTGCCACATGAATCCCAGTGACTGGTTAGGTCCCACAGACTTGGACTTCTCCAGGTCCCTGTCACTTGCCGGGACGTAGGGGAAGAGCCTTCTCTGTGGGAGCCCCAGCCCTCTGGAATCAACTCCCTCCAGAGATTCATGCTGCCCCCACCTTCCTCACCTTCCATAAGAGTTTAAAGACTCACATATGCTGCCAAGCTTGGGGTCATTAGACTCTACCCCCTGGCCAATGAATATATAGTAAGCTTGCTGAATGGTATGCGTGAATGTTTATGGGCTTTTTAGTTTCTTTTTAAAATGTAATTCTTAATTTTTATCTCAATGTATACTGTTTTTTAAATGTTGTGAGCCACCCCGAGTCTTCGGAGAGGGGCGGCATATAAATTTAATTAATTAATTAAAATAATAATAATAACAATAATAATAATAAATAATATAAATTTAATAAATAATGTTTCACATGACTGTCAATTTTTCATGCTGTCTGATGCATGGGGATCTTTCAGGTTTACATGAAAACCTAGTAACTTAAAGTTTAGACCCTGAGAGGTGGATCACCTGGGTGATCCAATTAATATTAATACTTTATAAAGTCATTTTTTTCTGCACCCTGGCAGGATTGACAAAATATCAGAGTATGACTTTCCTGTCCCCGACAATGTAAGAAAAAGAAGCCATAGTATATTTTTCAAGAGTTCCCCACCATCCAGTTAGAACTGAAGAAGCTTCTTGGATGAGAAGCAAAACGTCTTCCAAACACCCCCAGAAAGTCCAGTCGTTTCTTGAAAAAGCACCTTTGCGACAGCCATGACTTGGATGACTGAGAATCTCCATAGACACCCCATAGTATAATTTTGCATCTCTTATCTGGAGTATTTGCTTACTAGCATTATGACAACTGTTCGACTGTCCTATACATTCTAAAATATATTTTAAAGTAGCTTTTTTTAATTTAGAACTGAGCTTTTTTGTTGTGCTTTTGTTAAATTTATAGAGAAACATTTAGTTGGAAGTTCCCCACTGATTTATCCTTGTTCTTAGTCAATGTAATTTGCAACCAGCATGGGAAATTTTTGATGAAGATGTATGCAATTTTTAAAGATTCATCCAGATAATTTTATCATCTCCTATTTTCCTTTTTCCTTTAATGCCCACAAGAGATGGGAAAGAAGACATTTGGAAAATTGAGATGAAAAATATTGTGATTAATTTTACCCTTAAGATGAAAATTGATTCTCTTTAAATAAGCCAAAACATATGCTGGCATTTTCCACATTTTTTTAAAAAAATAATCTATAGTGACAATGCCACATTTTTTTCCTGCATGTGTTGCAAAGCTGAGAACCAGATTGTCTTTTTAAAGATTATTTTTAAATATTTGCAAAGGGCTGACAAAAAAGAAAGGTAAGGAAATGTAGCCAACTGGGATCCTTACTATAAAAAAAAGAGAAGAAAGGAGTTTGGGACATGTTATGGAGGACGTATGACCATACGTGTTGTGTGTTGTGTTGTGAGCCGCCCTGAGTCTACGGAGAGGGGCGGCATACAAATCTAATAAATAAAATAAATAAATAAATAAATAAATAAATAAATAAATAAATAATTGTACAGGTAGTCCTTGACTTAGGACTGAAATTGAGCCCAAAATTTCTGTTATTAAGCAAGATAGTTTGCCCCATTTTATAACCTTTCTTGCCACAGTTGTTAAGTGAATCATTGCAATTATTAAGTTATAACAGGTTATTAAGTGAATCTGGCTAGTTGACTTTGCTTGCCAGAAAGTCACAACCGGGGATCACATGACCCTGGAACACAGCCACTGTCATAAATAAGGTTAAATAAGGTTCAGGAGGGAAGTGTTTTTAACAGGAAAGTGAACACCAAGAACAAGGGGGCACAATCTGAGGTTAGTTGGGGGAAAGATCAAAAGCAACACGAGAAAATATTATTTTACTGAAAGAGTAGTAGATGCTTGGAACAAACTTCCAGCAGACGTAAATCCACAGGAACTGAATTTAAACATGCCTGGGATAAACATATATCCATCCTAAGATAAAATACAAAAAATAGTATAAGGGCAGACTAGATGGACCATGAGGTCTTTTTCTGTTGTCAGTCTTCTATGTTTCTATGTTTCTAAATATGACTTAGTTGTCAAGCGGCTGAATTTTGATCTTGGGACCACGGGAATGTTGCAATGGTTGGGTGAAAAATGGTCAGATCTGTTCAGTGCTTTTGTAACTTTGAACAGCACTAAATTAATAGTTGTTAAGTTGAGGACTGCCTATACTAGTGATGTCGAACCTTTTTTGCCTCGAGTGCCGAAAGAGTGTGGGCGTCTGCCCCCACCCATAATTCAATGCCTGGGGAGGGTGAAAACAGCTTTCCCTGCCCCCTGGAGGCCCTCTGGAGGCCAGAAATCACTTGTTTCTCAGCTTCTGGTGGGCCCAGTAGGCTTGTATTTCACCCTCCAGGCTCCAAATGCTTCTCTGGAGCCAGGAGAGGGTAAAACCCTCCTCTCCATGCTCCCTGGAGGCTCTCTGGAAGCCAAAAATGCCCTCCCAGAGCCTCTGCAAGCCAAAAATCAATTGACCAGCACATTCATGCACCTTGGAGCTGAGCTAGGGCAACAGCTCGCATACCAGCACCTGTGCCATAGGTTTGCCATCACTGTCCTATACTTTCTTCTACTTCTGGAGTTCAGACCTGAATGCTGTTATTTCTGTAGTGAAGGAGCTCACTCATGCACAAACAGGAGGCAACAGCAACAATGTGGAGAAATCTAACATCTGCAAAATTACATCTTCTGAAACCATTTTGGGAGAGGGGACAGAGAGCATTGCGGGGGACCTCCCAAAGAGGACTGACCATGACCCCTGGCAGCAGAATGTTCACGTGGTATCTGGGTCTAAAACTGGGAACAACTAGTGGAATGTTATATTGAATTCTAATCCCTGCACTCTCTACTTCAATCTCACTTGGTACTCCTCCCTTTCCATATGTGGTCCAAATTTGAGACCTGCTATTCCACATTGCCCTCCAGATGTGTTCATACATACTGATTTTTTATTTATAGTTTCCACTTCTTCACTTTGGACTACAGCAGGAGTGTCCAATCTTGCCAACTTGAAGACTTGTGGACTTCAACTCCCAGAATTTCTGGGAGCTGAAGTCCCCACGCCTGGAGTTGAAGTCTATATGTCTTAAAATGGACAAGTTTGAGAAACATTGCTCAAGGGTGTGGTAAGAATAAAATGGGAAGTTGCACAGTTCTGGGCAATTTGATGAAAAGATGAAGATATACACAAAAGGGTCAGACAGAGAAAGGATATTAAGCTGTCTCCATCTTGATTCCATTTCAGGAAGTACAACTTTGATAGTTCAGAAAGAAGAGGATGCCAAAGGATTTGAAACCACAACAGAATTTTTTATGAGTACTGTTGGTAAGTTTCTTGCCAAAATAGCTGGCAATAGCCAATCTTTTTAGTTGAATAGCATTTGTGTACTAAGTAAGTAAATATTTCCCATCCCTACATTGTTTTGCTTCCCTGAAGATGTATTTAGAGAAGAGAACTAATTGGTCGGACAAAAGGGCTGATTCCCTTAGGATGTTGCTTCACTCCTGCCAAAGTTAAATGCGCATATAGTTTTTGCCATATAATAGGTGCACTTTGGAGTTGTTATTTAGTTCAATGCTTAACACTTTTTGAAAGCCAAGGGGTTAAGATTTTGCCATATAATGGGTGCACTTTGGAGTTGTTATTTAGTTCAATGCTTAACACTTTTTGAAAGCCAAGGGGTTAAGATTCTAGAGATGTAAAATTAATTTTAAATAGAAATGAATCTGATGTAAGCATTTCTCTCCCCATATATCTGTTTACAAGATAGGTTTGTGACACAATTATTAAAGTCTCCAAACCATCTGAGTTGGTAAATGGAAATAGACATGGTCATGTGGAATGGGGGACATATTTCACTTTATTATTTAATACAATACTTTCATAATATAATGAAACTCTTGGTGTTCTCCGAGTTTGGCCCTTTCCTGCAGATGTCTCATTATCATACTAGGTAACAACATCATGATAGAGAGCCAGTTTAGTTTAGTGGTTAAGGTAACAGACTAGAAATTGGGAAACTGAGTTCTAGGCCAACTTTAGCTATGCAGCTAGTTGGGTGACATGGGCCAATCCCTCCTTCTCATCCCTAAGAAGCAAGCAATGGTAATTTCAGCAAACTCAATTTCCCTATTGCACTGTTGAAGTTATCTATCCTGGTAATAAAATGTCTAGAGGAAGAAAAAAAAGTTTTAAAGAATACCATGAACTGAACATTTCAATCCAAAGATATAGTCTTTACTCTTCAGTGTTTAAAATGATCACAGGGTCACTTGTATTCATTTGAAAACCTTCCCTTTTTAATGAACCTGTAATCTCTTAATTTTCCATGCAGTTGAGGCAATTGGATGGAGCTGACGTTTAACCATCAGTTGAAAATTTAGGGTGGGCAAGGAACCCATCTATTTAATACATTTTTCCTTCTCCGTGTTTGTTTTTCTATGACAGCGGTATTAACAAATGAAAATCACAATCCAGAAAATCTAACCTTTCTGCAAGAAAATGTATCAACAAACGGTATGTAATTGTGGACATTGTTAGATGTTTAATGCACATAGTTCATTTGTTCCTATGGGCAGTTGTTGTCATCCAATTAAACCAGTCAAAGAGAACAGTTTTGACTGATGTTGAAACCCAACATGACATTTAAGCCACAAATTATGAGCTGACATAAAAATGTATTTGAATGTGGGAATTACTGTTAAGGATTTTCTTTCTCTTCTTAATTAATTAATTAATTACTTTATTTTATTTATTTATTAAGTTTGTATGCCGCCCCTCTCCATAGAATCAGGGTGGCTCACAGCAGTGATAGAAACAATGTACAATACAAATCTAATAATATGAAGTTAAAAACCCATAATTTAAAAAACATGCATACAACACACCATACATAAATTATATAGGCCTGGGGAAGCTATTTCAATTCCCCCATGCCTGATGGCAGAGGTGGGTTTTGAGAAGTTTACGAAAGACAAGAAGGGTGGGAGCAATTCTGATCTCTGGGGGGAGTTGGTTCCAGAGGGCCGGGGCTGCCACAGAGAAGGCTCTTCCCCTGGGTCCCGCCAAATGACATTGTTTAGTCGACGGGACCTGGAGAAGGCCAACTCTGTGGGACCTAACCGGTCGCTGGGATTCGTGCGGCAGAAGGCGGTCCCGGAGATATTCTGGTCCGATGCCATGAAGGGCTTTATAGGTCATAACCAACACTTTGAATTGTGACCGGAAACTGATCGGCAACCAATGCAGACTGAGGAGTGTTGGTGAAACATGGGCATACTTGGGAAAGCCCATGATTGCTCTCGCAGCTGCATTCTGCACGATCTGAAGTTTCCGAACACTTTTCAGAGGTAGCCCCCATGTAGAGCGCGTTACAGTAGTCGAGCCTCGAGGGGATGAGGGCATGAGTGACTGTGAGCAGTGAATTAATGTTTAGTTGAAGAATTCTGTAGAGGTTTATTTTAAAAAAACCCATCAAGTGGAAAGGGAAAATCCACAAAGTAACACTTCTTTTCTAAGGGCACCCTTTTCTTAATTTGTTGTAGAAGTGACAACACCAGCTGAAGTGACAGTACCTCTCAGCACCAGCATTGTGCAATTCAAGAATGCTCCAGGTGAGGTCACAATTGTAAGCCAAAGAACACAAAGAATTTTGAAATAAATTCTGAAACACCCTGAAAATCAGACCAAAAACAATCCAGAAATCCTCTTTCACAGAACTTTGGAGGATTATTTTCTTGGCATGGTAAACATTTTCTCTGGCATTATCTTTTCCAGACGATTCAGCACCTCAATCACCACCTGTTGACCAAAAAAATACAACAGGTATTTATTTATTTATGAAAGATTTAAAGATTTCTAAACTGTTTGCTATGCTAGGCAAACTTTTCCAAGATGACAGACTCTTATCAACACTAATGAATATCTGCGATAACATGTTACCATCTACTGAACAATAAAACCTACAATCTATAATCTCAATTAAATGCTGGAAATTACGATTTTTAGTTCTGACATTTCCCCATTTTCCTCCTCTTTCCTTAGATGATGAGATGAAAGAATATCAGGATATTTTCCTTTATGGTGAGTTTCAAACTGGGTTGAACCTTGAAAGGAGATTTCCAAACACTGTGATCCTGTAAAAAAAAAATGATTTGAGGGAGAAAATACTAATATAAAATGTATATGTTGCTATCAATGTGTGAAATTAAGCATTTTATAGAATGCCAGAAATGGGCATCAAAGTATAAAACACTTTATATTTCACACATTTCCTAGGCATTCTTTGCAATGCCAAAAGGCAAACTGGCAAAGTATAAAATACTCCCACTAAAATTTATTTATCTATCTATCTATCTATCTATCTATCTATCTATCTATCTATCTATCTATCTATCTATCTATCTATCTATCTATCTATCTATCTATCTATCTATCTATCTATTAGATTTGTATACCCCCCCTTTCCGTAGACTCAGGGTCAGGGCAGCTCACAACATAATAAAAACAATTCATAACAAATCTAATAATTTACAATTTAAAATTTAAAGTAGCTAAGAAAACCCCATTTTTAAGCAGACATACCTACAAACATACCATACATAAATTATATAGGCCCGAGGGAGATATCTCAATTCCCCCATGCCTGACGACAAAGGTGGGTTTTGAGGAGTTTACGAAAGGCAAGGAGGGTAGGGGCAGTTCCAATCTCTGGGGGGAGCTGGTTCCAGAGAGCCGGGGCTGCCACAGAGAAGGCTCTTCCCCTGGGGCCCGCCAACCAATATTGTTTAGTTGACGGGACCCGGAGAAGGCCCACTCTGTGGGACCTAATCGGTCGCTGGGATTCGTGCAGCAGAAGGCGGTATCGGAGATATTCTGGTCCGATGCCATGAAGGGCTTTATAGGTCATAACCACCAATTTGAATTGTGACCGGAAATTGATCTGCAACCAATGCAGACTGCGGAGTGTTGGTGTAACATGGGCATTTTTGGGAAAGCCCATGACTGCTCTCGCAGCTGCATTCTGCACGATCTGAAGTTTCCGAACACTTTTCAAAGGTAGCCCCATGTAGAGAGCGTTACAGTAGTCGAACCTCGAGGTGATGAGGGCGTGAGTGCCATTCTAGCCTTTTTTGTTGCAACAAGTAGGGCAATACTGGTCTTTTTCTCTTCTTTCTTTCAGTGAAAATGTCCTGTACAATACTTTGTTTTGTATTTCTTCTTTTGTTTTCATTTTTTTTCAATAAAGGATTTAAATTAGGGTTAGAGTTAAGGTTTTCATAAATAGTTCTTGTTATTACGCATAATGCTTAGGTATTATGTAAAATGCCTAGGGAAAATATATAGCATATTAAAAATAACAGATTTCATATTTTTCCTAAAGATGTCACACATTGTACAGTATAAATTTTCTAGGCATTCTATATACTGTGTCACCGTTTCACACATTACTAGTAAACATATACATGTGTTGGGGGATGAGGCACCTGAAGTCCTCCAAATATTGATGGCCAACAGAAATTCTGGCACTTGTTTGACCGCATTGTTTTGTGAAGCCCATGTGCCCAATGGTTATACCACTTGATATTTTATTTATTTATTTATTTTATTTATTTATTTTGTCCAATACATAATACACATTGAAGAGAAAGATGTGTAATAATATAAGTAAAGAAAAGAATAGAAGAAAAGATATAAAAGTATTGGTGAACATATTTGAAAGGAAGAAAAGATAAATGAGATAAGGAGAGACAATTGGACAGGGGACAGAAGGCACAGTGGTGCACTTATGCACGCCCCCTACTGACCTCTAAGGAACCTGGAGAGGTCAATCGTGGATAGTCTAAGGGGAAAATGTTTGGGGTTAGGGGTTGACACTACTGAGTTAGGTAATGAGTTCCACGCTTCGACAACTTGGTGGCTGAAGTCATATTTTTTACAGTCAAGTTTGGAGCGGTTAATATTAAGTTTGAATCTGTTGCGTGCTCTTGTATTGTTGCGATTGAAGCTGAAATACTCATTGACAGGTAGGACGTTGCAGCATATGATCTTGTGGGCAATACTTAGATCATGTTTTAGGCGACGTAGTTCTAAGCTTTCTAGACCTAGGATTGATAGTCTGCTTTCGTAGGGCATTCTGTTTCGAGTGGAGGAGTGAAGGACTCTTCTGGTGAAGTATCTTTGGACATTTTCAAGGGTGTTGATGTCCGAGATTTGGTATGGGTTCCAGACAGATGAACTGTATTCAAGGATGGGTCTGGCAAAAGTTTTGTAGGCTCTGGTGAGTAGCGTGAGATTACCAGAGCAGAAGCTGTGTAGGATCAGGTTAACAACTCTAGAAGCCTTTTTGGCAATATTGTTGCAGTGGGCTTTGGCACTTAGATCATTTGATATTAGTATTCCACGGTCTTTTACTGAATGGGGGTTGGCTGTGAGATTTTGTTTATTCAGTTTATTGAAAATCTAGTGGCTACATCCACACAATATGATAAGCTTTGTTCAATGGTTTGGGTTGTGGTTTTTTTAATTCATTTGAGAGTATTTTGGTAGCTCTGCATGTTGTGCGTCAGGAAAAATGAATGATTTGGGAAGCAGGTTAGATGCAGTGCCTTCCATCAACTGTCTTCTCTTTTCAGTTCCAGATGTTTGACTATTGACTTTTCTCTGTTTGCCTTGCAGATTATTGCTCCTTGCGCAAGTGGGGTTTAGTAGTTGCTGCCATCCTTTTCATCTTGGGCATTCTCATTCTTACATGTAAGTCTGAGAGGCTAGAATGAATGAATTGTATCTTATTAATTGAGGGTAGAAAGAGAACGATGAAATAAAAGAACAGAACCATGTTTAATGTCATTGCCTTACAACTCTAGTTTAGTTTTAACAATTACAGTTAACATTAATAATTTCATCACATTAAGCTTTGCATTAGCTTTTCCAGCAACATTATCTGCATAAATGAAAATGTTAGAATACAACATCACAGCATTAATATCAACATTTGAAAGGAGACGTATTTCATTAAAAAAGGCAATGTTTAGGTGAGAATACTTAACTTTGCTATCAATTTGTATGGCTGCCTGTCCATTCCAAAGAAAATCTGGATGGTGAATTTGAAATCGAAAGAGTTACATATTAATGTTCAGGAAAGGTGTATGGGAAGCACATTATTTAGGGCACTGTTTTCCACCATGATTCCAGGAATGATACTCGGTGATCCAATGCCTTGGTAGCTTTAAAGATGCTATGTAGGCTGCCTTTTTTTTTTTTTAACATAAGGCAAACTCTAGGGCAGTGATGGCGAACCTATGGCATGGGTGCCACAGGTGGCACGCGGAGCCATATCTGCTGGCACGCGAGCTATTGCCCTAGCTCAACTCCAATGTGCAAGTGTGTGCTGGCCAGCTGATTTTTGGCTTGCACAGAGGCTCTGGCAGAGTGTTTTTGGCTTCCAGAGAGCCTCGGGGGGGGGGGGGCATTTTGACCCTCCTGTGGCTGTGATGGTAGTGGGGAAATTTTGGCATTCCATATGTGCTCAATCATAATACAAGCACCTTAGTGTACCCACCCATGACATGCCATCTTTTCCCATTCTGTTCTGAACTGTAGGAAAGAGCTTTCCTCAAATATTTTGTCTGCTTCCTTTTCTCTTCAGGTGGTAAACATGGGAAATTTTCACGATGCCGAGGGAAAAAGCGGGCAAGGTAAGCCTACAACTGTGTTTGTTTGTTTGTTTGTTTATTTTGTCCAATACACAATGAGGGTTTTAGTGGGTATATATATATGTGTGTGTGTGTGTGTGTGTGTGTGTGTGTGTGCATATATATATATGTCACATGTTTTTTTGCTGAATTTGCAAATTAAGGGAGACTAGGATAGATCTATTTCAGCCTTATTTTGGCCTCATCAGCTAGCCATACCCACTGGGACTTGAACCTGCAACCTTTGCCTTGTAAGGCAGAGAATTATCCTCTAGGCTACAGTATCCAATCCCTTCCGCTCTGCACCAGGGAAAGGTTACATATTTTTGTGTCGAATCACCCTGGAGTATTTTGAAGGAACATCACAGCTCCTTATTTGCCTCTCGGCCCAACCCAGGGCCATTTCCAAGGCAGTTAATATATATATATACAGTGGAACCCCGACATAAGAGCTGCTCGACTTAAGAGCTACTCGAGATAAGAGCTGGGAGAGGAGAGACATTTTTTTATTTTATTTTATTTATTACTTGGATTTGTATGCCGCCCCTCTCCGCGATACGAGCCGAGAAGAGCCGGGCTGGCTTACTTTCCTTCCTTCCCGCGCTGATGCAGAGCCACTCGAACAAAGCGTCGCGCCCCTCTGATGCTTTCGGCGGCTTCCGAAGCGACGCTGGGCTCTTTTGCCGCCAAAAGCGTCAGGGGGGCATGACGCTTTGTTCGAGTGGCTCTGCATCAGCGCGGGAAGGAAGGAAAGTAAGCCAGCCCGGCTCTTCTCGGCTCGTATCCCGGCACTTGGTGAGTGGAGAGGCGGTCGCCTCCCCTGCCGCCCCACTCTGGGGGTCCTTGGCTTCTGCTGGGGGTGGGGGGATCCGAACGCTGTTTTGAATTTCACATTCCGAGTGGCCCAAATGCCAAAGGCGAACTTCCGCACCTCAGGAGTTAGCTCGCAAACGGCGCGGCTGTTTTAAAACATCGCTGCCGGCCTGGGGGGGGAGAGGGAAAGGGGGGAGAGGGGGGAGAGAAAGAGAGAGGGAGAGAGAGAAAGAGAGAGGGAAAGGGGGGAGAGGGGGGAGAGAAAGAGAGAGGGAAAGGGGGGAGAGGGGGGAGAGAAAGAGAGAGGGATAGAAAGAGAGAGAGAGTGAGAGATGCTCAGTGAGCCTTTCTTTGAAGTTGCCTTTCTTTCTTTCTTTCTCTCTCTCTTTCTTTTTCTCTCTTGCTCTCTTGCTCTTTCATTCTTTTTTCTTTCTCTTTCTTTCTTTCTTTCTTTCTCTTTCTTTCTTTCTTTCTTTCTTTCTCTTTCTTTCTTTCTTTCTCTTGCTTTCTCTCCTTCCTTCCCTCCTTCCATTTCTTTCATTCTCCCTCTCTATTTTTATTTCTCTTTCATTTTCTTTCTTTCTCTCTTGCTTGCTTTCTTTCTTGCTCTTTTTCTTTCTCTCTTTTACCTTCCCTTCCTCTATTTCTTGCTTTCCTTTTCCTTCCTCCCTTCTTTCCTCCCTCTACAGGATTGGGTGGCAGTGAAGTTACTCTCCCCTTTCATAAGTTTCCTTGCTTCCTTCCTCTGTTCCTGTCCCTTCACCCTTTCTTTCTTTCTTCCTTTCTTTCTTCCTTCCTTTCTTTCCTTCCTTCCTTTCCTCCCTCCATTTCTTGCTTTCCTTTTCCTTCCTCCCTTCTTTCCTCCCTCTACAGGATTGGGTGGCAGTGAAGTTGAATAAATAACTACAGTTTAATGAATAAAAATAAAAGTTTGCCATGTTGATTGTTTTGGGTAAAAAGAGGAAGGGAAGGAAAGCTCTCAGTTTATCATCTTATTAATAAGTAAAGTTACATTTATTCTTGCAATGTCTTTTTGCATAATTTAGACTAACTTTGTGAGGTTTTTGAGGGCTGGAACCAATTAAAATTATTTACATTAATTCCTATGGGGAAAAGTCGTTCGAGATAAGAGCTGCTCGACTTAAGAGCGCAGGTCCGGAACGAATTAAACTCGTATCTCGAGGTACCACTGTATACACATAGTAAAATACATGATGAAGGTTATAGAGGAGATACTCATAGTAGAATATATCTATGAAAGAATAGAAAAGAAGATATAGTAATAGAACATATCAATGAAAGAATAGAAGAAGAGATATAGGAATAGAAGAAAGGTATAGGAGATATAGGAGAGCAATAGGACAGGGGACGGAAGGCACTCTAGTGCACTTGTACTCGCCCCTTACTGACCTCTTAGGAATCTGGATAGGTCAACCGTAGATAATCTAAGGGTAAAGTGTTGGAGGTTTTGGGATGACACTACGGAGTCCGGTAATGATTTCCATGCTTCGACAACTCGGTTACTGAAGTCATATTTTTTACAGTCAGGTTTGGAGCGGTTAATATTAAGTTTAAATCTGTTGCGTGCTCTTGTGTTGTTGTAGTTGAAGCTTGTGTTGTCTACTCTTTCGATCACATGAAAAACAAAATGGAAGAATAAAATTGTGCTCGAGAAACATGACTGATTCTCATGCGTGACCAACTCCGATCCTGATTTCTTATTTTTCCAGAACGTATGATGTGTCTCTGGCTTGAAACCTCTTCGCCTGGAGCCTCTGAAGACTGCGCTGGGAATGCTTTGGTGCCATCAGGGGGGATCTTTATGATGAAAAAAAGTTTGGTGTTCCCCCAAAACCATATTCCTGCTCTCTGACCTTTCCATTTGTGCTTGTGATCCTGCAACATAAGTCCATTTTTGTTGCCCTCTCCCTAAATTATGTTTTTGTTACATTAAACTAGTTCCTTGGCACAACCACAAGGCCTGGAAATTCATTGTTCCTTTCTTCGCCTGCCTGAGGTCAGGGCAATGTGTATAAAGACTATTGTTCTTGGTTGCTTAGCAAAACTTGTCTATCCAAATTCTCTGCCAAGAAATCTCAAGTTCTGTTCTCTCAATACATTTTTGGCGTGGTTTGTTGCTTCTAAGTTTCCTGACATTGACTTTGTGCTGTTTTTGGCCTGATGTGGGTGTGGGTGATATTTAAATACCCTCGTTCTGAAAGGAGTTATAATAGCAAAGCTATTATCCCTGGGATCTGTAAGTTGTCAAATTGGATGACAAGGTAGAAAGTTTCAGAAAGGAAGGGAGGAGGTGGTTTTATTTTTTTAAAAAACCAGTTCTTTTGAGTTAACACATATTAAACCATAATCTGGTCTATTTGACTTTGGTTCCTCACTGGGTAAACTCATCTTCATAGTTTGTAATCCGTCTTGAACAATCCCAGCTAATATCTGTTCCCATGATGTCAAGGGACATTCATCTTATCGCATTACAGCTTTCAGGAATAAAGTTGGCCGTCGAATATCATAACTTTCCTAATCAGTGACAAAGTGTTGCTCAATGTTGTTGAAGGACCAAATAATTTATATTGCATAAGAATGGAAAAGAAGCTGCAACAAATAAAATAAAATGCTATATTTATGGTTGGTGCGGTTTGTATTTAATGTTATTTGCCGTTGACAGAATCCAGACCTTATCTAGAAACAGAAACATAGAAGATTGACGGCAGAAAAAGACCTCATGGCCCATCGAGTCTGCCCTTATACTATTTTCTGTATTTTATCTTAGGATGGATATATGTTTATCCCAGGCATGTTTAAATTCAGTTACTGTGGATTTATCTACCATGTCTGCTGGAAGTTTGTTCCAAGGATCTACTACTCTTTCAGTAAAATAATATTTTCTCATGTTGCTCTTGATCTTTCCCCCAACTAACTTCAGATTGTGTCCCCTTGTTCTTGTGTTCACTTTCCTATTAAAAACACTTCCCTCCTGGACCTTATTTAACCCTTTAATATATTTAAATGTTTCGATCATGTCCCCCCTTTTCCTTCTGTCCTCCAGACTATACAGATTGAGTTCATTAAGTCTTTCCTGATACGTTTTATGCTTAAGACCTTCCACCATTCTTGTAGCCCGTCTTTGGACCCGTTCAATTTTGTCAATATCTTTTTGTAGGTGAGGTCTCCAGAACTGAACACAGTATTCCAAATGTGGTCTCACCAGCATTCTATATAGCGGGATCATAATCTCCCTCTTCCTGCTTGTTATACCTCTAGCTATGCAGCCAAGCATCCTACTTGCTTTCCCTACCGCCTGACTGCACAAGTGTGGCTTACATCTTTAAAACTTATTTTTGTTTCTATGCCAGCCTTTCCTCCAGCAATCCCCCATCTCCTAGAGTTTGTTCAGATCAACTCTGGTTTAAAGATTATCTCAGGGACCGCCTTCTGCTGCACGAATCCCAGCGACCAGTTAGGTCCCACAGAGTGGGTCTTCTCCGGGTCCCGTCAACCAAACAATGCCGCTTGGCGGGACCCAGGGGAAGAGCCTTCTCTGTGGCGGACCCGGCCCTGTGGAACCAACTCCCCCCAGAGATTAGAATTGCCCTCACCCTCCTTGCCTTTCATAAGCTACTTAAAACCCACCTCTGCCGCCAGGCATGGGGGAATTGAGATACTCTTTCCCCCTAGGCCCTTACAATTTTATGCATGGTATGTCTGTATGTATGCTTGGTTTTTATAATAATGGGTTTTTAATTGTTTTTAGTATTGGAGTATTATTGTTTGCTATCTTGTTATTGCTGTTAGCCGCCCCGGGTCTTCGAAGAGGGACGGCATACAAATCCAACAAATAAATAAATAAATAAATAAATTTATTATTTATTTATTAATCAGATTTGTATGCCGCCCCTCTCCGCAGACTCGGGGCGGCTCACAGCAATAATAATACAATGTAAACAAATCTAATATTTAAGTTAATTTAAAACCCCAATTTAGAAACCAGTCATACTTACTAGCATACCATGCAAAAATTTTATAAGCCTAGGGGGAGGGAAAGTATCAATTCCCCCATGCCTGACGACAGAGGTGGGTTTTTAGGAGCTTACGAAAGGCTAGGAGGGTGTGGGCAACTCTGATATCTGGGGGGAGTTGGTTCCAAAGGGTTGGGGCCGCCACAGAGAAGGCTCTTCCCCTGGGTCCCGTCAAACAACATTGTTTAGTTGACGGGACCCGGAGAAGACCCACTCTGTGGGACCTAACTGGTCGCTGGGATTCGTGCGGCAGAAGGCGGTCCCGGAGATATTCTGGTCCGGTGCCATGAAGGGCTTTATAGGTCATAACCAACACTTTGAATTGTGACCGGAAACTGATCAGCAACCAATGCAGATTGCGGAGTGTTGGTGTGACATGGGCGTATTTAGGAAAGCCCATGATAGCTCTCGCAGCTGCATTGGTTAATGGTGAACCCAAATCATCCAGTAAGATTTAGGAAAGATGTACTTGCCTGTTGCAGTACTAGAGAAGTAGTTTGCTTTAGTGGCTCAGGCATCAGACTAGAAACAGGAGATACTGAGTTCTAGTCCCATTTTAGGCACGAAGCCATATGGGTGACCTGGGCCCAGTGCCTGTCTGTCTCCCTGTATGAGTCTCTCTCTCACATACACACATGGGGTGGGGTGGGGGGCAGAGGTCCAGATCGACTCCCAGTACTAATTCTTTCTTAAAACTAATTTTTATTGTTGGGTGCTTATATTTTATTTTATTTTGCTTTGAAGGTTAGTCTATCAAGTGGTAAGCACCATGATTGTGGTGCAAAACTTTTCCTAGATTATGGCTAGAGTTTGTACCTATCCTCACTTCAAAAAAATTAAAACAACCCCCACCCAAAACTTCAAAACTCCAGCAAAGTATCACCCTACAGATTGATCATACGTTGTAGACCATGGGTAGGCAAAGTTGGCTCGTCTATGACATGTGGACTTCAACTCCCAGAATTCCTGAGCTAGCACGATTGGTTCAGGAATTCTGGGAGTTGAAGTCCACAAGTCATAGAAGAGCCAACTTTGCCTACCCCTTTTGTAGACCAATGTTTTTCAACCTTGGCAACTTTAAGACCTGTGGATTTCAACTCCCAGAATTCCCCATTCATCCATATTGAAGTTCATACATCTTAAAATTGCCAAGTTTGAAAAACATTAATTTAGTTCCTACAACTGTCTTTAAAAAAATAAAAAGCTGAATAGCCAAAGCCCAACATTTTTCAACATTGTTGCCCCTGAACTGCGATAAACTGAAGTTTGTTTTGTTTTGTTTTGTTTTTTAAGTGGAAATTACATAATGATCCTGGGGAATAATCTTAGAGGAATTAACCAAAGTAACAGGGAATGAAAATTCTACATGATTTTATATCTAATACATACACTATATGGTTGTGCCTTTATTTTCTGTTTAATAAATGTCTTTATTGATTTTACAGAAAATAAAAATAAAAAAGATAGTTTGTAATAGGTCAACAGTAATTTGTTTATAAATCAGTACATTTGATGCCTATGTCCTAGGAATTGCATAGCATTAGGAATATTGAGGAAATAGGAAAGAGAAATAGAGAAAGAAAAAAGGGAGATGAAAAAAGAAAGAATAGAGAAAAGATAAAGTAGCAAGAGAGGGTATAGACGGAAAATAGGGATGAACCAGCCATGTGCCTTTATTTTCTGGAATATTTTTAAAAATACTTGTGCAAGGGTTGAACTGTAAACATCCATCCATCTCAAACACAAAACAAACCCAGCCCAAGCCTGCCTTCACATATGTCTGAAAATATGTGCAGAAAAGTATAAACAAAACTTAATATGACTTTTCAAAATGAAAGGTTCCCTATTAAAAGCATGGGAACAACAACAAAAAGTAAAACCATAGTTATGAGAAGAAAAGACGTTGAAAGATTTCAACCAGAAGATGGCAGCAGTATAAAGATCCTTGCAGCCTTTGAGTTTCCACATTACAAAGATTTATTTATTTATTTATTTTGTCCAATACACAATAATACACAATGAAGGTTATGGAGGATATAGTAGAGAAGAAATACAAGATATAGGACAGACTATAGGATAGATAGCGGACGAAAGGCAGGCTAGTGCACTTATGTACGCCCCTTACTGACCTCTTAGGAATCTGGAGAGGTCAACCGTGGATAGTCTAAGGGTAAAATGTTGGGGGTTAGGGGATGACACTACAGAGTCCGGTAATAATAATAATAATTAATAATAATTTATTAGATTTGTATGCCGCCCCTCTCCGAAGACTCGGGGCGGCTCACAACACAATAAAAAACAGTATTATACAGGCACAAATCTAATATTAAAAAAACCCCTAAAAACCCTATCATAATTAAAAACCAAACAGCACATAATGTGTTCCACACTTCGACAACCCGATTACTAAAGCCATATTTTTTACAGTCAAGTTTGGAGCGGTTAATATTAAGTTTGAATCTGTTGTGTGCTCTTGTGTTGTTGCGGTTGAAGCTGAAGTAGTCTTTGACAGGCAGGACATTGCAGCATGATCTTGTGGGCAATACTTAGATCATGTTTAAGGCATCATAGTTCTAAGCCTTCAAGACCCAGGATTGTAAGTCTAGTTTCGTAGGGTGTTCTGTTTCGAGTGGAGGAATGAAGGATGTCCAACCAGACGGCATTTAAAATCTGGGCTTTCCCCATTTTTTTAAAAAAATATGGTTGACCTCTACAAAGGAAGCATGCCAAAGAGAGGCATACTGTGTTTTTACATAATGTTCCCCCAATTTCTTTCCCCCCATCCATGCATCAAAAAATCCCAGAGGGAAAGGAGTCTCATGCCGGAAAAATATAGTGGTACCTCTACTTAAGAACGCCTCTACTTAAGAACTTTTCTAGATAAGAACCGGGTGTTCAAGATTTTTTTGCCTCTTCTTAAGAACCATTTTCTACTTAAGAACCCAAGCCTGGAAAAATTTCCCAGGAAATTTGAGAATGGCATGAAGGTCCGGCCAATTTCCTGCCATTCCCCCTTTTATCTCGGACTTTTCTGGGCTGCCAGAGGAGCCTTTCGGTGGTGCTCCCTCTCTCACCTGCCTAGGTTTCTCTCTCTGGCACAGTGTATGGGAGGCACGTGCTTCTCCTTGACGCCAAAGAGTCCCTCTTTTTTTTTGAGCCTTAAAGTCTTGGATTTTTTTGATTCCCCTCACCTCGCCTTCTTCCTTCTGCAACGACTGTCCTCCTCTTCTTCCTCCTCCTCCTCCCACCCAAATTCCGAGCTTTTATTTCTTTCCTAATGGGTTTGCATGCATTATTTGCTTTTACATTGATTCCTATAGGAAAAATTGCTTCTACTTACAAACTTTTCTACTTAAGAACCTGGTCATGGAACGAATTAAGCTCTTAAGTAGAGATACCACTGTGCAATGATTAGACAAGCCTGTTGGATCGAAGTCTGAGTTCTTTATTAACAGATATCATTTTACAACCACCATTAAGGAAAACAGTGAATAATTCTACATTCCAGTTGTTGTTGTTGTTTTAATTGTCAGATAACTGGCGTAGACTGAACTTCTGATCTCTCTAGAGCGGTGTTTCCCAACCTTGGTAACTTGAAGATATCTGGACTTCAACTGCCAGAATTCCCCAGCCAGCATTTGCTGGCTGGGGAATTCTGGGAATTGAAGTCCAAATATCTTCAAGTTGCCAAGGTTGGGAATCACTGCTCTAGAGATGTTTACTGTAGGCAGGTAGGAAGATGGCACAACTGGGCTTGATGCATAGATCAATATCAGATCAACCTATAACAGGCAACACTCCGCATTTCTTCCAAGGCTATTTTTAGGGTCTCCTTGATCTTGATCAACTAGACACAAGAACAGTTTGTTCCTTCATTTGGACGGTGTAGTTAATCCAATAAATATTTACAGACCCCTCACATCCTGCACATAA